>NC_091128.1:167341243-167353743 GCF_040183065.1 Periplaneta americana
CAGAATACTAGCTAATTAAAGAAATGATACTCCTGAATAATTAATTCTTTATCTGTAATATGCTTGTACTTTTAAAACTCAAGAATAACGGTATTTTACAAACAACTTCAAATTAATGTAATTCTGAAAATATTGAGATTAGGACAAATGTTTATTTGACATTTTTACTCAGAATGTTTTCGGAAATAAGCTCCGTAAGGGACGGAAATCCTCGTGAATCACCCTGTATATTTATCTATTTATTTATTTATTGCTAATGGCGGATACTTGACTTTTCGTCATTCACCCATGTGTAGACCAATTTACCGACAGAGTCGTTGCCCAGGGTGCACCATAGGAGGCTGGTCTACGCTACACGCGATGAGATGAGATAGTTCTGGAGACGCTGCCACAGGGGAACCGGAGTTCCCGGGGAAATCCCCTGTGTTTCCTAGACCACGGGCTGTCCAACAAAAGTTATAAATCGGGGGTAGACCGGTGATCGAACCCGGATCCACAGGTTAAGTGTACATGAATATTAACATAAGTTAATATCATTTCCCTTAAAAGTAGTCGATTACAAAGAAAAATATAGTAAGTTATTATATTCTAAAAGTATATTTGATAAACGAGAACTCGGGATTTTCAAGATATTAGAGAATCAGAAGTAAAATTTTTCTAGAAATATCTATAATATTTTCTGAGATATGGTAATTGTTGTTGTTTAGTCAACTGTCCGAAGACAGGATTGAACCTCACAAGTGATACCAACAAGGCACCACTTATGAGGTAACTAGGCCAGAAGATAATGGGATAGGGTGACCAGTTTCTTTCCCGCTATAAGGCAATTAAAGATGATTGATTTAAAATTGGTAATATAGGGTCTCTGAGCTCACTTGAAAATATATGTTTTCAACATCCTTGGTGTCGGAAAGCGTTTTCTGATACTTATGCAGTTAGAGATCTTTCTAAACAGCTAGATCTTCTTAAACTGCTAAGTGGAGTTTGTTTCTCTTCAGTATTTACGAGTTGGTTTATCCGAAATAATGTACTTCAACTACGGTAATTACAGTACAAAAAAATAGCTTTTTATCTTATCCTAGTGACATAGTGACTATTAGAAACTGTCAGAAATAACTCATTATTCACACGTGAAAATATAATGATAACTTAGATACCTGTGAAATGATGTATTTATTAGAAACAAACATTTAATTTGTGTCTCACCGCTAACTTAGCAATAAAATAATTTTTACATAATTGGAAGTCAAAAGGAGGATAGAAATGGCAGAGAAAGCTTTTAATAGAAAAAGAAGATCTGCTGCGTACTTCTGTACAAAGACTAAGGAAGAGACTAGTGAAGTGCTTTGTATGGAATGTGGCATTGTATGGGGGCAGAAACATGGACATTACGACGAAGTGAAGAGAAACGACTAGAAGTATTTGAAATGTGAATGTGGAGAAGAATGGAGTGTGTGAAATGGACAGACAGAATAAGAAATGAAACTGTGTTGGAAAGAGTGGATGAATAAAGAATAATGCTGAAACGTATCACAAAGAGGAAAATGAATTGGTTGGATCACTGGCTAAGAAGGAACTCTCTACTGATGGAATAATAAACGGGAGAAAAGTTCAGGGCAAAAAAAGAGTTTATTACTGTAGAATCCAAGTGGGAGTTCCAATATAGGCTTGGAATTACTACATATAAAGTAAATCGGTAAAAATATATTTACTGGATAATTCACCTTCTGGCTTAGCTGCCTCATCAGTTATGCTGCCTTATTTGTATCACTTATGAGGTTCCAACCTGCCTTCGGACATTTCACTAAAGAAATCATGTGCTAATAATATCATATAATATTAATCAGTATACCTACCAGTCAATTGTCAATTTTATTATCTGTGACTCAAAAATATTTCTTTATTATTTTGTCCTCTTAGTAGTACTGTGTTCTGTTTTATTATTATTTTTGTTATTACAGTTATTACAGTTATTATTATTATTATTATTATTATTATTATTATTATTATTATTATTATTATTATTATTATTATTATTATTATTATAGGATTGGCTTTACTCATCTTAATATATAAAATTGAATGTGGGTATGTATGTATATATGTATGTGTGTATGTTCTCTATACAAATCTATACGCTTTGACCGATATGTGCCAAAGTTTGCACATTTAGCCTTCATAACCAGGAGAAGAACATAGGCTACATTAAAATTGTGCAAATAGAAGTTAAATTAATTAAAATTGTAAAAAATAAAAATAAATAGATCAAATATTCATGTGTAATATTAAAATGCAAAATCTTCTACAGTCAACTTTTTTATTATTGTCTGTTGTATTCAACATCGACTTTCACGAGGCCATGGAAATTTTAACACGAAATTAAATTACATTGTTGTTACAGATCATGAAGGCTAAAACTAGATATGTATCTTTTACGCAGTCCAGGACCGTATTATGAATTCCTCGATGCTGTTTTGTAGATAGTGAGCAAACTGTTTTATATAACTGAATTCTAGAATTCTTTGAAACTACAAGGATTGCTACCACATAATTTACTTAATATTGAATAACCAATAGTACTATTGTGAAATATTGATCCACCAAAATTATGCACGGATAAGAATTAGAAAAACTCATACGAAACGTAATAGAATTGGCAATATTAACTGCAAAAATAAAAGGAGATGTTTTTATTCCACGTATTGCTAGGATACTCATTCAACTGCAATTTCAATGCCACAAGCATTTGTAATGGCCATATTAAAATGAAGCTCAAGGACAGTTGCTCAAAGTTGCAGACATTAAATTAAAACTGCGTGTTTTTCACATCCTCAACTATATTTTATACAAAGAAGTGAAAAAAAAATATTTTACACATATCACTGAGCAATTAAATGATACTTTATATGTATATATTGATTCGATGCTGAAACTGATCAGAAAGAGGAGAGGCAATTATATTTTCGTTGGGTTTTACTTTGTTTATAGTTTTATTTTTCTATTACTTTATTTGTATTTCTGGCGGTGTGGAAGAGAAGGCCTAATGACCTTAACTACACCAGAATAAATAAATAAATAAATAAATAAAAATAAATAATTAAAAACAAATAAATATATAAATAAAAACAAATAAATAAATAAATTTAAAACAGTTTAGCGTCAGCCACATGATGAAATGTTTTCTTTTCGGTGGCTGATTTAGAAGTGTTTTAAATTGAGTTAACTCTTGTAGGCATTTGGCTAAGGATTCATTAATTCATGTAAGTGACGTTAAGTAAAGATTCATCTTTATGGGCGAGGAAAGCTTAGTAAAGACAATTCGTTTTGGTTGTGTACAGTTAGATTTCCGAAAATTTGGGTAACCAAGTTAATTAAAAATAGAAGCAGAAAGGAAAACCCGGGCAACGCCGGGTGCTTTCAGCTAGTCTAATATATAAAAGTGAATGTGGGTATGTATGTATGTATGTATGTATGTATGTATGAATGTATGTATGTATGTATGTATGTATGTATGTATGTATGTATGTATGTATGTATGTATGTATGTATGTATGTATGTATGTATGTATGTATGTATGTATGTATGTATGTATGTATGTATGTATGTATGTATGTATGTATGTATGTATGTATGTATGTATGTATGTATGTATGTATGTATGTATGTATGTATGTATGTATGTATGTATGTATGTATGTATGTATGTATGTATGTATGTATGTATGTATGTATGTATGTATGTATGTATGTATGTATGTATTATGTATGTATGTATGTATGTATGTATGTATGTATGTATGTATGTATGTATGTATGTATGTATGTTCTCTATACAAATCTACACGCTTTGACCGATATGTGCCAAAGTTTGCACATTTAACCTTCTTAACCAGGAGAAGAACATAGGCTACATTAAAATCGGACAAATAGACGTTAAATTAATTAAAAAGATAAAAACTTAAAAATATATACGGTCAAATATTAATGTATAATATTAAATTCAATCTTCTACAGCCAATTGTTCTTTATTATTGTCTGTTGTATTCAACATCGACTTTCATGAGGCCATGGAAAAAGCAAAACGATATAAAATAACATTGTAGATACATCATGAAGGCCAAAATCTAGACAATTCATGCAATAAAGTATCTTTATGCAGTCCAGAACCGTATTATGTGTTTCTCGAGATAGTTGTAGATAGTGAGCAGACTGTGTTTTATCAAACTGAATTCTTGAATTCTTTGAAATCGCAAGGATTGCCAACACATAATTGAATACTTAATATTGAATCATCAATAGTACTCTTGCGAAATATTGATCCACAAAAAGTATGCAATGGAACAGGAATTGGTGTGAAAAAACTCATGCCAAACTTAACAGAAGTGATAGTATTAACTGGCAAAATGAAAAGAAAAGATGATTTTATCCCACATATTCCTATGGTAGCCAGTAACATGCCATTCGATTTTAAGCAACTGCCATTCCAGTGCGACTAGCATTCATAATGACCGTAGTAAAATAAAGCTCAAAGATAGTCACTCAAAGTTTCAGGCATTCACATTGTAAATAAATTGCGTAACTTGTTTTCGAGTGAGCACACCTAAACATATATACACATTTATACAAAAGAGGGAAAAACGAACTGTATGCATATCAATGATACTTTTGTCATGTTCTTAATGTAGTATGTGAGTATACGTAAGCCCACTGAAAATAACACTATATTAATTCTAAAATACGTATCTTTCAAAATATTATTGTCCGTGTCCAATAATGTGTTATTGCGAAATTCTATCCGTGTAATCATGTTGCCAGTGTAGAATGTTAAACGTTGTGGAAAGAACAGTCACTTCATTTCTATAACATATGTTTTTCAGAATATTATTATTTATGTTGACTTCTTGCAAAATTATACTCTATCTGCAGTCTGTACATAAAATAAAAAGTAATATATTTAATATGTTCTGAATTTGTTAGATGTAATATCTCGAGTCATATTTAAAAAGCCCAGGCATGATATAAGCGGACGTACAGCTGTCAAGGGGTAAAACATCTTCCAATATAAATTGAATTATATACTGGGTGTTCAGTTCAAAGTGTGTCATGGCTCGCTGTATGTCGTCATGTGGCTAGCCGATGAGCCTAGAGAATTCAATCTTCCTACATCTTCGCAAAGGCGTATAACCCATATGCAAGAGAAGTTGCCTACCAAGTACGGCGTTCATTCTGAAGAGTACGTACCGATACGTACGGTAACGCCTGCAGTGGCAGGAATGTGAAGTGTTTGGAAACACGTACTGAGGTGAGTTTTTTTCTTACTGTCGGAATATGGGGAGAGGGTTAAGACAATTACTTACGTACAATATTTGTTGACATTAACTTCGACGGTCAACATGGACACGGAGCATTTGATTTGTATTGTGGAATGTTGCCGTTCGCAACCGATGATAACAAATACCCTGGGTACGACTTGCCCGCCCAAAACACAGTTCGAAAGAGGTTATGGTAGCACGCAGACAGTACAGACCGCCATCTGTTGCTACGACGTTCAAGTTATACCGTACACGTTCTTAAGTTCAGATTGAACGCCTTGATTAATAGGGAACTTCTCTGACATAAAAGCTGAAACTCGCTTCAAATCGCTGACTCACCAACAATGACGTCATGACACACTTTGAAATGAACACCCAGTATGTGTATACTGATTCTTTGGTACGACCGATAAACAGATAAATTTCGGCTCACGATGACACCCCAATGGATTCAGACTGGGAACAAGAGAATTCCCTAATTACCGTCAGCTCTCTGAAGTTCAAGTGAAAGCACACGTAGACATAAAATTACGTGAAATGTATGTCAGCACAGCTTCAGATCAATGTACAGATCTTATAATTATTTTATCTCACCCTCAGTACAACATCACATTCTGGTGGGGAGGAAAGGAGACGGCAGAAAAATTATTTAATACGCTGACAGCCACGACTAAGATAAGGCACTTGAAATTTAGCGGTAACTGACCGGCAGAGATAAAATTTAAGATCCGTAGAACATTGAGTCAACACTAAGGGGGCGTATAGAGATCGAAGGGTGTGTTTTTGTTTTGCTGAACTTCAAGACAATGTTAACTCATTTAAAGGTTGTGTGACTGTAGCCTGTATATATTTTCGTTGGGTTTTACTTTGTTTATACTGTAGTTTGATTTTTCTATTATTTTATTTGTATTTCTGGCGGTGTGGAAGAGAAGGCCTAATGGCCTTATCTACACCAGAATACATAAATAAACAAAACAAATAAATATATAAATTAAAAAAAATTAAATGTGAAGCACATGATGAAATGTTTTCTTCTCGGTGCCTGATCTAAAACTGTTTTAAATTTAGTTAACCCCGGCAGGCATTTGGCTAAGGAGTTCATTAATTCATGTAAGTGACGTTAAGTAAAGATTCATCTTTATGGACGAGGAAAGCTTAGTAAAGACAATTTGCTATGGTTGTCTATAGTTGGGTTTTCGAGATTTCCGAAAATTTAATAACCAGTTCAATTAAAAATAGAAGCAGAAAGGAAAACCCGCGCAACGCCGGGTACTTTCAGCTAGTATCTTATAGGTAAAGATTTGAACCCTCCACGATTACTTCTGTCTTGTGTTAAAGGGGTTAAATTATGCTTCCAGCCAGTGTTCCGTATTTTGTGACTAAGGGGTTTTCTTCAGTACCAAAGGAGAGAAGTTTACATAACTTACAATTTGACTTGACCCCCTTTACATGAGCACCCGTGATTTCATTCCATTAAATAGACACACTTAAATCTTACAGCAAATTCTTTTGATTTATCCTCATTACTGTTCACACGTTACACGCAATCATACGGATTTTCTCAAATCCCTTTCACTTTTTATAAAATATTTTATTCCATTTTTTACTTGGTTATTTAGCGTCGATGGGATTTTATTTATTTATTTATTTATTCTGGTGTAGTTAAGGCCATCAGGCCTTCTCTTCCACAACACCAGGAATACAAATACAATAATAATAGAAATAAACAGAAAAAAATACACTATAATATACAAAGTAAAGCTACACAAGAAATAAAGAGAGAGAGAGAAAAAAAAACACTATAAACAAAGTAAAGCCACACAAAAATATACACAGGTTGCAGTCACACAAACTTTAAATGAGTGATTAAGTATCATAATTAATTCCATCCTAACTAATTAACTAACATAAACAAGAAACTTGCAATTTTAATCTAGGTTAAAAAAGAAAAAGAAAAAGAAAACTCAAATCAATACTTGTAGCAATACCTAAAAAACATTAACTAAGACAAAATTTTCCAATTTAATTTTGAATTGTGATAAAGTCCGGCAATCCCTGATATCATTAGGCAACGAATTCCAGAGGCGAGGTATTTCTACAGTATAGGAAGATGACTATAAAGACGTTCTATGATGAGGGATAGAAAGAAGTGCTTGATGTCGGTTTCGAACAGTTGTAAGAAATCGAAAGCGCGATAACAGATATTTCGGAGTAGAAGTATGCATGATTCTAAACAGAAGAGACAGTGAATGTATTGTTCTTCGTTCCTTCAGACGCACCCATGAAAGTAACTGGAGGGAAGGTGTTATATGGTCAAATTTACGAGTATTGCAGATGAATCGTATGCACACATTATGAACACGTTGTAGTCTCTCAGCTAAGAGTGGACTTACATTAGTTAGCAAGGAATCGCAATAATCAAAATGGGGCATTACAAGCGTCTGAATAAGATTCTTTTTTAGACTAAGCGGTAGAAATTCTTTCATATGAAACAAGGAGTGAAGTTGAGAAAATATTTTTTGCAAATGTGTGTTACTTGAGTATTCCAATTTAGATCGCTATCCATAAAAATGCCAAGATTTTTAACGGTTTCACTGTATTTAACAATAATCCCATTCAATATTACATGTGGTATAGTACTGCTATCAAGAGTGCTTCGTAGACGATTATGCCCCATTACGATTGCTTGCGATTTCTCTGGATTTAACCTTAATCCAAATTTGTGTGCCCACAGTGAAGTCGAATTCAAGTCTTCGTTTATTTTGTTTACTGCATCACTAGTCTCGTCAGGGTAGAAATGCAAATAAATTTGCAAGTCGTCATCATACATATGGTATTTGCAGTGTTTTATCATATTAGTCACGTCATTAACATAGATCATGAAGAGTAAAGGTCCGAGAACTGATCCTTGTTGAATTCCAGATTTCACGACACACCATTTTGAAGAATAATCGCATGCAATGACACATTGTTGACGGTCGCGAAGGTAGGATTCAAACCAAGTAACAGAACTTTCAGAAAGATTCAGAAGTCTGATTGGTGATAGCGAGATGATATTTGGCGAGATGAGGCCGAGGATTCGCAATAGATTACCTGACATTTGTCTTACGGTTGGGGAAAACCTCGGAAAAAACCTAACCAGTAATAAGCCCAAGCGGGAATCGAACCCGCGCCCAAGCGCAACTCTGGATCAGCAGGCAAACGTCTTAGCCGACTAAGCTACGTCGGTGGCTTTTATTCAAAAATTTTTAATTAGTTTTTACAGTATCATACTCTTCGTCAAAATGGGGTGAAAAATAGAATCTACATTATAAAGTTTTAAAGACTTAATATTTGAACAAAAGAAAATAATAATAGATATATTATGTAAGTTATACTGCAGTCGACATTCACCGCACTACTAATAATGAAAATAATATGAAGGATCTTCTTATTTTCAAACTGAACTGATGGTTTGGAAATTGTTTAGAAACGTTGAAAATCATGGTAGTCATTTTTTCTCAGTTTTTAGTGACCACGACAGATGGCGTTGAATTCGAAAGAATAACAACGACCCTCACTTTTCAAGCATAGCAATATAAAGGAGAATAACCATTTCTATCTGCCATGTCGTTTGCGTTGCTAAATTATTTTAAATTACGCTTGTAATCACCATTGTTGTGCATCCTGTATTTAAATAATACATGGCGCAATATATTTTTATTTATCTGCCCAACATTGAAATTCCTTTCACCGTGACGTGAATACGAGGGAGTTTTCCCCCATCCCTAAACCACTTTTATTCCCTTTTGTCCAATTAAATGAGCAATGAAACGTTTGGAACAAACAAATGAAGGATTCTCTAAACATGGCCTTTATGTTTCCATAGCCTTCTTGATAATGGTGATGCGAAAGCAATAATAACTACAAAGTTTGAATATTTGAAATCTCAAGCCATAACAAACGTTTATAGAATGTATGATTAAATTACACGAATATTTCAATATCACATTTTAATATTAAATGCTATTTAAGAGATTAAGGTTAGGTACATAAATCAATATTGACTGATTTAATAACCTAACATAGTAGCCTACCAAATCGTTCAATTCTCGCCGTAAGTATGGAAATTTGTCCTTAAAAAGACTAGGGGTCGAATTCATAGTCGTCACTTATAAAATGAGGGCACGCTTAACTAACGAGCGCTTCCTTAGCACTTATTTTAGATCGTATTGCAGAGACGCTATTCTTTAATATACACTGACAGAGCCTTCATTAGTTACAAGCCGGAGCCCTACGTCGGCAACACTGTAATTAACTGTCAATCGGAGGCCTACGATACAGAACACGTGTTTGTGCTAATGACGATTTTCAATGTAAATTAATGTTACAATATAAGTGAGTGTCGATGGAATTATGTTCGCGGTCGTACCAAACGTTAATTGTTGATGTATTATAAACTAATTGCGTGTTGGCGATAAAAACAAGACAATAAATGAAAATATGGCTGCAGTCTTTAGTAATTTTTACGGTTATTATCAGGGAACGGATTTATATGGACTAAAAATATATGAAATATGTAAATATATATGTAGTTATTTTTACCAAAATATGGAATTAAATATGGATTTTTACCAAAATATGGAATTAAATATGGACTTAAAATTATAAAAAAAATGACTATGTACGTTAAATATTGGTACATTTTAATCAAACTAAACAAAAAATATAATGGACGTACCTTATCTTCCAATGTAGTTTCAACAAAACACAATTTTTATTGTCTGTTACCATAACAATAGGTTACAAACATTTCTTTCATGTGCTGAAAAGTGAATCTTCTTCTATTGTCTCTGAGGATAGATTTATACTGACTAAAAGAGCGTTCGACGTCACAAGAAGTAACTGGTACATAATTCAATTTCACAATGTCTGCTGGGGATAAGTCCAAGTTAATCTTCACTATTGATTCACCACTCATCACAGCAACAACCTTTTGTAGTTCTTCATATCCAGGGTTTTTTGAAAGTACAGTGTCCACCTTAGCTCTTACTGCATCTGCAACTTTACCTCTACCACGATTCAGTTGTTCCACAGTACTATTTATAATTTCAAAACTTTCAGATAGTGAAAGGTGCCTATTTTGGAGACTTTTGAGCGTTTTTATGATGCATGAAAATGTATGCTGAATGTGAGCTAAGTCATTCTTCACACTTATGTCACAGGTAACTGTTTTCGCAGTATCAATTGAGACTGCATCTTCAGAGTCCAATGCAAGGAGAACATTGTTAATAGAGTCTATATGTTCGGCATAATATTCAACTGCTTCTAGCCATGTACCCCATCTAGTTAAAATTGGCTTTGGTGGCAATGGAATTTCAGGGTACATTTCTTTCAACACGTTAACTCTACTGGGAGCTTTGAGAAATACTTTTTTCACTGATGAAATCAACAAATCTACTTTAGGGAAATTGTCTCTGACCACTTCTGCCACACGATGAAATGCATGCGCCACACAAGTAAAATGAGTCAATTTAGGATATACAACAGATAATGCTTGTCCAGCTTTGACCATATAAGGGGCAGCATCGCTAATAAAGAATAACACATTATCGTACATAATACCCTTTGGCCACAGGATACCCATAGCTTCGTTGAACAGTTTAACTATAGTTTTGTTATTGCACTTTTCTAGAACATCACAATGTAAAAGAATTCGTTCAGAATATTGTTCACTTAACAAACCGATAACTACATTACCAACAAGTCTACCTTCTTTGTCGGGAGTCTCATCAATGGAAACCCAAATTGAACTATCTTTAATTTCATCTCTTATCTTCTGTATTGTCTCATCGTAGATGGATGGAGCATACGTCTTCCTAAGTGTTGACTCATCCGGGATTGTATGTTGAGTATATTTTTCAAGGAATTCCCTGAAGACCTTATTCTTTAGTTTGTAGAGAGGAATATCAGCAGAGATGAGAGAACGGCACAGGTCGATGTTAAACTCAGATCTTACATTCGATGTTGTTGGTTGTGTTAAAAACAATTGTCTCTGCTTGGAATTTAGTTGTTTGTTGGCCTGATGTTTACTAGTTGTAATGTGTTGTTGCACCAGGAACTTTTGTGTAGATGATACTGCACACTGACACAAATTACAAAATAATATTTTATTGTCAGTTGATAAACCATCTTCTTTAAATTCTGAAATGTAACTTGTTAGTTTTGATTTTAAATTGACTGAATGACGTACTTTTGGCATATTTACCGTCTTTATAGTATGATTTACAAAACTGAACCTATGTGTACTCTGACTGGCATTTAACTGTTGAGCTGCACAACTGAAGTCTGTTAAAAATTTTAAATTAAATTAATACAGTTTTGTAACTTACTTTCCCATTGTTGATAGGACTGCTAATTTTCAAATAACTCTGATGTTAAAGGGATTACTGAACATGTGTTTAAATCTCTATTGTTGAAATGTATTTTTAAAAGTTAATGGAATTTTGTTTTGTTTTATTGTTAAACCTAATATAATATGGACTGTTTTATATGAAATATGGAAAATATATGGAAATTAACGAAAATATGTACTAAACTCTAAAATATGGAAAAATATGGAAAATAAAAGTAGGATTTTTCAACCCTACACATTGTGAAACATAAAGATAATGCAAAATATAAATTATATTAGCTTTATAAGTAAATATGTATTTACATATAAATCCTTTCCCTGGTTATTATTAATGACAAAGTGATTGACAATTCTTCTAAATATTAAATATTGTATAAACTAAATTTTTATAGTCTTACTTGTGGTTTGTGGTGTATCAGAATTCTAGCCAAATTGTTGGGTCTCGCCTGCTATATCAATAAAGTTACGGCCTTGATTTTCAAGTTCATTGTAAACAGCTGTTTTGTGATCCCATAAATGTTGCAGTTTTGTTGAAGATTCGGAATGCCTGCTATACGTCAGAACTACCGATAATTTGTAGATGCATACACTCACTTTGTTGGTTTTTAAGGTTTATTTATTAATATTGTTTCTTTTGTAATAAATTAGTTATAAACATGTTTCTTTTCATTTCGTATTTACAGGATTTAAAGTTCGCTGAGTTTACGCTAATTGGCACATATTTGATAGATAATGATGTGTTTTGTTACGTATTATGTTGAAGGTATGCTTCTTCATTTTTTTCATGGATCTT
>NC_091128.1:167358743-167416243 GCF_040183065.1 Periplaneta americana
TGGTGGATTCTAGAAGATTTAGAGATCTGCAGAAGGGACCGGAGCCTTGGAACATGACACAACGTTCTCTTCCTGGAGGTGATTTGACCATTCAGGTGAATACCTGAGGTACAGCTGTAAAAAAAAAAAGTGGCCGCACTCGTGAACAGCGAATATTTTCAAAGTCCACTTCGGGTCGCGGCGATGTTACACGATGCATGTGCTTATACAAGCAGTTCCGGAACTATGAAAGTGTTCCATATCTGCTCCTCGCAGACCAGCGGTAGAGTACTTGTTTAATGATCCAAAGGTTCTGGGTTCGGGCCTTCTTCAAGTTTTCATTTTATTTTTTAATCGTTCTTTAGCGATGTAAATGATATTCAAATTATCATTTATATCCAGTTATCGTTCTTGATGGATATCACGTTATTTATATTTTATCGTTCTTTAGAGATATGAATAAAATTCAGGTCATCATTTGTATTGTTATCGTTTTATAACGATATGAATAATAATTATTACTATTGTAGCTATAGTATCTCCAATGGGGGTTAGCCCTATTTTATATATGTATGTTAGGGCTATAGTTTTATACACAAAAAAGATAAGCATAAAGAGAAATGGAAAAGGAAATTAAATTAGCTTACGCGATGTAAACAAAACATAAACAATCTGTAAATTAGGCATTGCGATTGCAAAACAAATATCAGTTATCAATTTGAAACATAAAAAAACATTAACAACACACATACGTAACACTTCTATAACACAAATATGCAGCTTTCCGTACCATACATAATAAATTAATACACAATAGTCACACAGACACAATCAAACTATAATTACGACATTGCGACGACATCAAGCATCCCATACCTGACTCACATACATAACAAATCAAGCATCCGTTGCAACACATACACTTCAACATAGTAACCACACTTTTAAAAGTTACAAATTTGGCTCCAAGAAGAATAAATAGGACACTGTTACTAATTACTATTCTTCTACAATTTCTTAAATACATCTGTAATAAATCTGTGAAATTCCGATATGAATAATATTCATATGCGGAGAGTAAGAGGAAGGCAGAAAATAGGAAAGATTGGAGATTGCTGGGTTTGCAATGAAAGACCTGCCCATGGACAGAACACTTATGTATGTATGTTAAGAATGCCTGGAATATCGTGTCTAAAAACAGTCGCTATTTGCAAAGACTAGTCAATTCCATGCCCACTCGACTGCAAGATGATCGAGATAAGAGGAAAATAGACTAAATATTGAATTGTGGCTTTTTGTTTTGTTTTTTGAACGCTTAATTGTTTGAATGTTTTAAGGCCGTCGCCAGTAAATTTGTTTTGTTTATGCCACGAAAGATATTTTTATTGAGAATAAAATCTTTCCATTTGCAGCCACAATATCATAATGATAAAGTCATGGCATAATATATTAATGAACCTGATGTTAATTACTAAAATAATCGTAAAAGAGAAAGGAGCCATTATGTATAGTTTGTCTCTCTCAAAAACAGAACAAAAAAGAACATAAAAAGCACGTGGTTGTAGTCGAACGCAGGACCTAATGAATAAGAGACCTGAACGCTACCATTATGCTATCGATAACACACAGAATACTTCAATTATAACTGTAGATATCAGGCAACGTGGTCCCACAACATGTAACATCGTCTGTCTCCGAATTGTAGCGAAGATACCCGAAGGGAAGTTTGTTTCAGGAGAGCGGCCACTTTTTCTTTTGACAGCTGTACGTCAGACCACCACCAGGGACATGGCATTCAGAATTGGCTGGAGAGGAATGAGTAGTTCGGCGGATGGTGCAGCCGGCTTAGCTGAGCAATTGGGTGCACACGAGCTATAGTCCGGATCAGCTTACTTCATACCCTAAGGGTGAAACCTAACCATTTTTTCCCCCATTACTACATATGCTAGTGGATTATGGTGATTTTCTAGTTTGTAGGTCGAATTTTCTTTTGCCAACTTCGATTCGAATTTCGATACTGACAAATACTACAAATGGTAGTGATTTTGTAACTGTTATGTTGGCAGCTGAGACAAATGTTGTCTGCACTGGAGTTCAATGAAATTAAAATTGTACCGGTTACTGGAAGCTAGTGAAATTTGAACATACTAATAATTAATTAATATCAGTATTAATATTAATACATAATAGTTATTTTATATGTTGCATTGTGGTTATAATTCAAGAATATAGTCAGGTAAGTTTTCGGAGTTTGTACTAATAATTTTGAAGGGGTCAAAAAAAAAAAAAAAATTTAGGTTAGGTCTCGTGAATCAATTGTTTAGTCAAACCAATGAATTTCATATTGGCAGACAAATACCTAACATGTTGATCCCTTTCTCGTATAGTTTGCCTACGAAAATATGTTTCTAATTATTGAATTATTTAGAATAACCTTCCAACATAAAGCAAAGTACGGTAAATAAATAAGTCATTCAGTACGTAGGATCGTGTGATATCTAGTAACAGTTGGCAACACTGACAAGACGGCAATATTTGCTGTTTAGAAACTGTTCTTACGTGCGTAGGAATGGTCCCATCCAGCTCAATAGATTCCAATGTCAACAATTGATAACAACAAAAATAAATTAATTATTACACAACGATTAAATTTTAATAAAGGAAAAGTCGTAAATTCTTATGTTCAAATAGGCAGAATAGATTTATGTGCAAGAAATTGTTAGAACTGATAGGCTATAAGTAATTTCACTTTCTAGAATATTCCTAATTTAAGTCTATGTCTGGCGAATGAGCTCCATACGTTGGCACGGAAGACGCAATTCCGTACCGGAATACATCTGATTCAATTAGTTTATGAAACATTCGCAGAAAGGAGTAACCTTTTTCATATTCGAAAGAGTCACTTCAATAAATGATTGCAGGAATAAGTGCCCAGGGCAGAGAATTTCATTAAAAGAGAACCTCCGTCTCAAATTACGGAACCAATTTGTCAAATTGCTCCTCGTGGAGGAAATTTCTCGGCAGAGGGAATTGTAATTGATTAAATACGATATTCCTTTGTCTGTGATATAATTGAAACAACAATATATTGAATAGGTGGCGCAATCGATAGCATTTCATTTGCGATAATTTCTAATCAGCGCTCAACTGTTTCATAGGAATCTGAATCAATATTCCACTTTGAATGAATTGTTTCTATCCGATGTGAGAGCTGACATTTTATTTTCATCAAATTCTATACTAAATGATTGTGAAAAATGTATTCAAAAGCCATTATTGTGTTCTACATTATATTCTTACAAGAGTGTAAACTCTTAAAACAAATACGGAGAGACGCTGTGCTTTCGCTGACAACAGCTACGGACTAAAAGAATGCCATGAAAACACAGATTTGTTGTTTGATGTTTCAACGACATAGTGAAATTTTGGAGCAGATGCATTATAGGTACCATCAATTATAATCTCCTAAGAAAAGGTCAACGGAAGTAGCGGTTCGATAAATGAAACTATCGATATTCAACTATCGAACCTATTGTTTGAATAATATTGAGGAACAGAGTTTGTTTGCATGTTACCATGGTGGGTGTTTCAAACGCCACAAACGTAATTTGTGAATATCAAAGTGAAATTGAGAAAAAAAAAAACTTCCTACTGGATTAAATTGCAAGGCAAAGAGAATGGTAATTATGGAGTTATTACTCGTATTATTTTTAATTTTCCTGTACACAAATAAAGATAAGTTATATTCGTTTTTATATGATTTCAACATCCAAAAATGGTGAGTAAAACAATTAATTGTGGGGGGGGGGTCCCCCAACCCCCTATTTGTATGATTAGGAAAGTATTTTTGGAATTGTAAGCATCTATGTAAAAACAAGCAACAGAAAAATAGAAGTATTAATTGGGGGTTTCGCCCCCAACCCCTCTATTTGTTTTATTAGGAAACTATTTTTGGAATTATAAGCCTCTAGCTAATTATGTGAAAACGCGATAGAAAAATAATAGTATTAATTGGAGGGCTTCGCCCCAACTCGTTTCACTTATATGATTTGGAGACCATTTTTGGAATTGCAGACCTCTCGCTAACTATGTGAAAAAATAAGCTAGAAAATAAATTAGTATTAAGTGAAAGCCTTTGATTCCCTCCAACCACTTAAACGTATGTTGCCGAAAAGGTTTAGGCCGACCATCGGTGCTATGTTAGCATAAAATAAGTATAAAACACACTATTATTTATTTTCAACAGTTAATAGATAAACATAATAAAAACAAAATAAACACGTTATTTATTTTAGTCTACAGTGAACTGATTTTTATTTAAAATGTTTAGTAATGAGATATTATTTATAATGCAAAGTTTCTTAATTTACATAACGAAAAGTTAACTAAACAAATTAGAGTAGGCTAGGGCAATATATATATACTGTATATATATATATATATATATATATATATATATATATATATATATATATATACTAGTGGCTTGTGCAGCAGATGCTGCTGCAAACTAAGTTCGTTAGACGTTCAAATAAAAATTTTTCAGATTTATTTTCAATGAAGAATGCTTGTCTTTTTAATAGTTATTTGCTTCCATAATAATGAAACATACTCCCTCTGAATGGAGTTTTTTAGGCCAAATACTTTCGCTTGAACCTATCCAACTTCAGTTTTTGAGTTTCAACGCGAAAACGCAAGTATCAATGTCAGGACGATAGCAGTAGCTATTTCAGGTCATTGTGGATTGTAGGCGAAAGTTAAAAAAAAGTCAGGTTTGCTAAGCTTTCGAACAATAGCATTTTCGTATAGCTGCTGCATGTAGAACTTGAAATGTAGAGCGTAAAATCATTTTATCCTAGTAAGAGATCTTGCTGAAATGATCTGGAGACTACAAAATTTTCTAGGCCTCTTATTTTATCTTTTGATCTTTCCTTAGGAACTGTAATTTTTGCGCTCTCTCGAGCCAATACTGAAGACAATGACACATATCAATATCTACACTACACCGTCATTAAGTATATGAAAAAGACCCAACCCCACTGGGCTAATTAGTATAAAAATATTTGATTTTTAATAACAATATTATTATCTTACTTAAGTTTTGTAGTTATATATAGCAGCCACTCAGTAAATTATAGAAATGAAGATCTAAATTAAGATATTGTCTACATTTACTTACATAACCTCAAAGCGTTTCACTTTCATGTCATCAATATAGCATCAATATTATGTACAATTAATGAAAAATAGATGCATCATGATATTAACTATAATAATATTTAATTTCTAATGATAATAATGTCATCAAACCACCTCAAGTTTCGTAGATTTGAATATCCAATACACAGTTGTACTCAGAAAATTATTAGACACTGCAGAATCGGTTTTTAATAACAAATTGAATTGAGCTCTAAATATGTCGGCAATCCTGCAGGTCATGACCTTCGTGTAATAGCCTATTGTTTATTGTAGTGCGTGTTTTGTTCTGAAAGTCAATCGAGTCGGCCGTGATTCGATAAAATTAGTTGTCAAAACTGACATCAGATGGATTTTGGAAAATAGGAAAATTGTGTAGGAAAATTGACATTTCACTGAAAACTACTACTTTTCCGAAAAACTTTGGGTTCCAAGCTTCAAAATGAGGGGCCATTTATTAAAATCCGTTCAGCCGTTTTCCCGTAATTTCCATTACCAGTTCAAATTATATATATATATATATATATATATATATATATATATCTACTCGTATATAGAATTAAAATTTAATTCCGAACGTTCAAGAGAAAATATTTGCGTAAAAAAGTGTAATGAATAATAAATAAGTTTTGGGAAGGCAGTGGTATTATGTATTATTGAAATAAAAAAATTAATAAGTTGGCTATATTAGAATAACAATCGATAATATACTATTTCCAGATAAGAATATGAATCGCTATTATCAAACAGGCTGACAGTATCTATACTGCATCTAAAACGAAAATTTTTACACGAATTTTAATAGCCAAGTATAACACTTTACCGGAAACAGGTAAGATTAGTGAACAATTCAATATTAAAAGTGTAATCCGACCTCGCCATCATCACCTCGCAATGAATAAGCGTCTGTATTTTACCTGAAGAATCAGTTTAGCATGAAAATAGAATCAGGGCGTGGAAATTGGTGTGTCACAAATTATTGCTTTCTATGAGAAACATCGCCGAGGAAAGTCTTTAGCATGTGATGAGAAGAGAATTGGTACTAGAAGTGATTTATAAGTTCACGTCACAAACTGATGATTTTTCGGGAATTACAAGCGATTGCTGGTGTTTCCGTTTCAGCAACATTTTAGGCTCGAAACGAATTCCAAGGAACAGGAAAATTAACCACTCCGGACCAATAGAAAGCGGCATCATGCGCAGGAATAGGCATAACATTAGCTATCACATGCTGCTGTTGACCTCCACATTTTATTAAATGCGACAGAACAGACGTCTAGCCAGATCAGTGAGTGGGTAATTGTGTGAGTCAGTCAATCAGTCCATAAGTACCGGTACCGTTTTTTTCAAATTCCACGGACGTGCTGTTATTTTATTAAGATTCTAAATTTTGCTTTGCCTCTATGCTAATCGGTAGTTTTGTTTTGTTTCAATACGTTGGCTTAATTTTCTTATTTTTTAAATATTTTTTAATATTCTAAGTGAATAAGTTTTATTTTTTTAAAGCTTTAATAGTTATATCCTTGCAATTTCAAATAGACGGGAATGCAGTTTTAATCCCGATCTGCTGATATGTACATCTATTATCAGGCAGTACATCTCACTTGACAATATGTATCAGAAGAAGAACATTTGTTTGCATGCATCTGAAGCCAGATTAATGTAACATGTAGCTAATCGGCGATATATTCGGTGGAGGGGGAAAGGAACTGGCCACCCTATCCCATTATCCCTTCGCCTAGTTGCCTCATAAGTGGTGTCTTCTTAGTATCACTTACGAGGTTCAGATTTGTCTTTGGACAGTTGACTAAACAACAACTACAGAAAGAATTGAAATTTATTAAATTCAACAAGCTGTGAATTGATGGCAAAAGTGGGCGAACATTGTAACGTTAACTGTAAGTTGCAGAATATTCATGTACAAAAACTTCCTCTCACTCTTTTCTTGAATACAGAACATTATTATAAACCCCGTTCTGTTTTTGTCTCAAGGATAATTCATTCATTCATTCATTCATTCATTCATTCATTCATTCATCCATCTATCCATCAATCCATCCATCCATCCCTCCTTCCCTTCTTCCATCTATCCATCCATCCTTCCATCAATCCATCCATTCATCAATCAACCAATCAATCAATCCATCCTTCCATCTTTCCATCAATCCTTCCATCTATCCATTAATCCATCCATCCATCCATCCATCCATCAATCCTTCTATCTGTCTGTCTGTCTGTCTGTCTGTCTGTCTGTCTGTCTGTCTGTCTATCTATCTATCTATCTATCTATCTATCTATCTATCTATCTATCTATCTATCTATCTATCTATCTATCTATCTATCTATCTATCTATCTATCTATCTATCTATCTATCTATCTATCTATCTATCCATTCTTTCATCGATCCATCCATTTTCACCCATATCCACCAATCATCCATCTATCCGTCTATATCCTCCATCCATCCATCCATCCATCCATGCATCCATCCATTTATCCATCCACCCATCCATCCATCCATCCATTTATCCATCCACCCATTCATCCATCCATAGATCCATCCATGCATCCATCCATTTATCCATCCACCCATCCATCCATTTATCCATCCACCCATCCACCCATCCATCCATCCATAGATCCATCCATGCATCCATCCATTTATCCATCCACCCATCCATCCATCCATAGATCCATCCATGCATCCATCCATTTATCCATCCACCCATCCATCCACCCATCCATCCAGCCATTTATCCATCCACCCATCCATGCATCCATTTATCCATCCACCCATAGACCCATCCATGCATCCATCCATTTATCCATCCACCCATCCATCCATCCATTTATCCATCCACCCATCCATCCATAGATCCATCCATGCATCCATCCATTTATCCATCCACCCATCCATCCATCCATAGATCCATCCATGCATCCATCCATTTATCCATCCACCCATCCATCCATCCATTTATCCATCCACCCATCCATCCATAGATCCATCCATGCATCCATCCATTTATCCATCCATTTATCCATCCATCCACCCATCCATCCATCCATAGATCCACCCATCCATCCATCCATTTATCCATCCACCCATCCATAGATTCATCCATGCATCCATCCATTTATCCATCCACCCATCCATCCATCCACTCATCCACTCATCCATCCATCCATAGATCCATCCATGCATCCATCCATTTATCCATCCACCCATCCATCCATCCATCCATAGATCCATCCATGAATCCATCCATTTATCCATCCGTCCACCCATCCACCCATCCATCCACCCGTCTATTTTTCCATCCATCTATCGATCCATCCATGCATCTATCCATCCATTTATCCACCCATCTATCCGTCTATCCTTCCATCCATCCATCCATCCATTTATCCATCCATCCACCCATCCGTCTATCCTTCCATCCATCTATCCATCAATCCATCCTTCCATTTATCCATCCACCCGTCTATTTTTCCATCCATCCATCAGTCCATCCATCCATTCATTTATCCATTCGTCCACCCATCCTCAAGCCAGGCTGGCGCATGTCCCGTTCTGCTGCTAGTGCTGTGCAATCGTCGCTGAAGACTGATGCATTGCGGAACTTGATTAATCGCGCCTGTACATTAGAGGCGAATATGTTATTGCCGCGTTGACAGATATCACTTACCGTCCCATAATTCATTGCGTGCGAGGCCGAGATGCAGCAGCATGGTAGGCGGGCTGCTGCACAAGGCCGTGACGTCGCTGATCGCGTTGCCGAAGAGCTCCAGCAGCTTCAGACGTCTGGGCAGGAGAGCGCCCTGCACGAGGCGCAGCCAGTTGGCGGGCAGGGACAGGGACTGCAGGTTGTGCAGCTTGAGCAGGCCAGGGTCCAGCACCGTCACCTGCGAGGTAGACATCAAGAAGGGGATAAATGAGACGTAAAGACAAACGTCGTTCAAGGGGCTTGCCATTGGATTCTCGAGTTCAAATAGGGCATGGAGCGATGGATTTTAGGAGTAATGCAAATTCTTAGCATGGATGGGTAAAGTTGGGAGTCCCATATTGTAGATTTTGACATTTTCTCATTTTGTATAGGGAGCCAAATTCCCACTGTCTGTCACCAAATATTAGAAGAGATTAGGATCTGCTACTATGTTTAGAATCATGCATACTTCTACTCCGAAATATCTGTTATAGTGCTTTCAATTTCTTACAACTCTTCGAAACCGACATCAAGCACTTCTTTCTATCCCTCATCATAGAACGTCTTTATACTCATCTTCCTATACTGTAGAAATACCTCGCCTCTGGAATTCGTTACCTAATGACGTCAGGGACTGCCGGACTTTATCACAATTCAAAATTAAATTGGAAAATTTTGTCTTAGTTAATATTTTTAGGTATTGCTAGAAGTATTGATTTGTGTTTTTTTTCTTTTTCTTTTTTAACCTAGATTAAAATTGCAAGTTTCTTGTTTATGTTAGTTAATTAGTTAGGATGGAATTAATTATGATACTTAATCACTCATTTAAAGTTTGTATGACTGCAACCTGTGTATATTTTTGTGTGGCTTTACTTTGTTTATAGTGTTTTTTTTTTCTCTCTCTTTATTTCTTGAGTAGCTTTACTTTGTATATTATAGTGTATTTTTTTCTGTTTATTTCTATTATTGTATTTGTATTCCTGGTGTTGTGGAAGAGAAGGCCTGATGGCCTTAACTACACCAGAATAAATAAATAAATAATTAAAATAAATAAATAAACTAATAGAGATTTCGAAATAAACCAAATTGCACTTTAGAGTAAAGGAACGAACGTTTTTATTACATACGCGGTCCGAGCTATGAGCTATCGCTATAGGAGTGGTGGGGGTAGCGACAATATAGAGGGGGAGAAAAATTGTGTCCAGTGTTCCTAATTTAGCGAATTTGTCGATAAACCTGGTCACATTCAACAGCTTTTCGACGACAATTTCTTTTAACTTTTCTATTGCTTTTATACCCAAATCATCAAAATACTATCATTTGGTCCAGGAAGCATTCTTTTTTGTGCAACGATAATTCGCTAAATATGTTCATAATTTAGTCTTGAATAAATTATTTAATAAATCACTCTGGTGTTAGTTGAGAGAATTTGGAGATTCCGAGACGTAGATAGGAGGATAATATTTAAGATAGGAATAGAGATTAAGGGTATTCGAGAATAAGGTGCTTAGGAAAATATTTGGGGCCAAGAGGGATGAAGTTACAGGAGAATGGAGAAAGTTACACAACGCAGAACTGCACGCATTGTATTCTTCACCTGACATAATTAGGAACATTAAATCCAGACGTTTGAGATGGGCAGGGCATGTAGCACGTATGGGCGAATCCAGAAATGCATATAGAGTGTTAGTTGGGAGGCCGGAGGGAAAAAGACCTTTAGGGAGGCCGAGACGTAGATGGGAAGATAATATTAAAATTGATTTGAGGGAGGTGTGATATGATGATAGGGACTGGATTAATCTTTCTTAGGATAGGGACCGATGGCGGGCTTATGTGAGGGCGGAAATGAACCTTCGGGTTCCTTAAAAGCCATTTGTTAATAAGTAAGTGGTTCTCTTGTCCTCTGATCATGCGCAGTGCCTTCTTTCTGGGACTTTGAAAATATCGGTGCTCCATCAATTGTTTCTAAAACTATATAATTGCCATGGAAACCTTGCAATCGGCGAGTCGGACGTTTGACAGGATGGAATAGACGAGTTTGGAGTCGATGGTGGTCTTTCTGAGCAAAGCCTCCTGCAGTACTCCGATCACATTTTCGCATACGTCGTTTTTTCTGTCCTGAGATTCATCTTCGTGCTGATGAAACACAAACTTCGTGAGCTCCAACTTTTCCTCGTAAACCTCAAGCTCTGTACTCTGTGCGATGTTCAGATGTTTCAAGAAACAGCCGATAAACGAAGTCTTCAGCTTCAAGTCCAGGATATCTGAGAACTTCACCTCAGGCAAGTCATGTAGATTTGCAGCTTTTCCGCAAAAGCACATCTTACTAAATCTTATAGTTTCTTCAGTGGAGGTCCATTTCAAATATCTGTCTATTTTTTCTCGAAATTTTCTCTGTTCTTCATTCATTATTACGTTTTTATTACCAAAGTAATTCATATTAATAATACATGCGAATTTTCAAATGTTTTGTTATAATATTACTACAAATAACCACAGTTCATTGAATATTATTCTTAGAAAAATTTAATGAGAAATACCCGGAAGTATTAAGTTAAAATCTATGGTGATGGTTTTTCTTTTGTTACTTCCTATGACAAGACTTCGGGACTGACAATAACGCTGGTTTCCGCGGTAACCATGTACATCAAGAGTTCAACATCTTTCGAAGTTGTCTTTCGTTACATTTATTCTGGAATTAATTTGAGAACTTCATCTCAGGTAAGTCTTGTAAGGGAACGAACAGGTGAAAAATGTAGAAAAATGGAAAAAAATACAAATTTTTGTTTTTATGTTCATAATTTTATTTAAACCTTCTACTTTCATAATATGGCCTCATTTTTTATTTGGGAGCCCTTTAAACCGTGTCACATGACGTTTAAATGTCTGCTTGCACATGCTTCGTTGCCCTTTAAACGAGCTGTCAGCTCTAAAGTTTATGTTGAGCTTTGTAATTTGAATAAAGCGGGCTAGTTTTTTTTCTGGTGTGTATCTAGTGAAATTAAGTTTTCGTAGAACTTTTCCGCAAAAACAGATCTTACTAAATGTTATACTTTCTTCAGCGCAGGTCCATTTCGAATATTTATCTATGTTTTCTCTAAATTCTCTTCATCTGTTTCATTCTGTAGCACGAATGAGTGAATCCAGAAATGCATATAGGATGTTAGTTAGAAAGCCTGAGGGAAAAAGATCTTTGGGGAGGCCGAGACGTAGATAGGAGGATAATATTAAAATGGATTTGAGGGCGATGAGATATGATGCTAGGGACTGGATTAATCTTGCTCAGGATAGGGATCGATAGGGCGGCAATGAACCTTCGGGTTTTCTAAAATCCATTTGTAAGTAAGGAAGTACTTACGTAGGTAACTATAACCCTAATAGTGTGTGCTCCAGGATGAATAGAAAATGTATTGTGGAGAAGGGGTAATGTTTTGTGGTCCAGAGTGAATATATTGAGGTGCAAGGGTAATGGTTTGTAGCTACGTTTGGTAGTCTCCCGAAGTTGGCTACATTGTCTCCCATTGTTCGTTTTCACTCGGAATGTATGTATGTATGTATGTATGTATGTATGTATGTATGTATGTATGTATGTATGTATGTATGTATGTATGTATGTATGTATGTATGTATGTATGTATGTATGTATGTATGTATGTATTTGCACTGCAAGTGGGCAAGCACCCGGTGGCAGTGGTATATACAATATTAACAATACACAGTAAAATGATAAGCAATACACAATACAATTTACAATACATAATACAATTTACAACACATATACAATTTTATGCACAATACAATAATAATACACAATACAATTTAACACAATAATAATACAACATAAAATAAAACACGTAATTTTACAACACAACCTACATAATTATGTATAGGTCCTACATAAGTTTCAATAGTCTTTCACTTTACTCTCATCTCATTCCCTGTAGTGGCACTATGACGCATTTCACTGACACTCTGTAACACATTTCACTGACACTATAGAACACATTTCATTGACGCTATAAATTATCACTGATCGGAACTGTTCACTGCACTGTAAAACCATAACTTCACTGACTCACCTCGCTTCACTGATACAACAGTTCAAATAAGTCAAATAATTGCATTCTTATGCATACTTATAAACAGAACTACTTTTAAACTAAACGTTTCTAGTCTAAGGCCCTCTTACACGCTATTTTTAAATAATTTACAATTAAAACCAAGGAAGTAAACTCGTCAGGCTAGATAAATACATGTCACCTTAAAAAAATTAAATGTTGAATGTCACCTTAATTTTAATTTTCACTTTATACACAACTCTTTAAATTATTCTTGAATGTCCTTAAGGAAGGACAGCCCTCAAAGACCGCTGCAGGTAGGTCATTCCAATCATTTATAGTTCTATTTAAAAATGAGAATTTACCTACGTCCGTTTTCTGTTTCCTACATTTGATTTTAAAATCATGATCGTTCCTACCATAGTACGTTGGCTTTTCTAACCGAGCTGTTATGTCTACCCATGCTTTCTGACCTAGATGTGCTCTATACACAGTTTGTCTCGTGGATAACGAGAAAGACAGACTACGCCGCGAATCGGCGTCACGTGGTTGTCATGGTATAGTCATGGCCATCTTAACAATCGCCTAATATAAGTACATGTTCAAAGTTCTAAAAAAAAACAAAGGAATTGCTATATTAAGATAATGTTAAACGTGGATTTATATATAAAACTAGTGGCTTGTGCAGCAAATGCTGCAAACTAAGTTCATTAGACGTTCAAATAAACGTTTTTCAGATTTATTTTCAATGAAAAATACCAGACATTCTGAAAAGTATTTGCTTCCATAATAATGAAACAAATTCCCTCTCAATGTTTTTTTATGCCAAATACTTTTTCGTGAATCTATACACCTTCAGTTTCTCAGTTTGAACGCGAAAATGCAAGTAACAATGTCAGGACGATATAGTCGGTTTTTCATGTGGGAGTAAAACAGTATAAAAAAAGCTATTTCAGGTCATTGTGGATTGTAGGT
This sequence comes from Periplaneta americana, assembly GCF_040183065.1. Taxonomy (NCBI): domain Eukaryota; kingdom Metazoa; phylum Arthropoda; class Insecta; order Blattodea; family Blattidae; genus Periplaneta; species Periplaneta americana. The sequence goes on from NC_091128.1 coordinate 167,372,660, forward strand.
GAAAGTTAAAAAAAAAAGTATCAGGTTTGCTATGCTTTCGAACAATAGACATATCATCTTGATATAGCTGCTGCATGTTTCGTAAACTACCTTGAAATGTTGAGGGTAAAATCATTTTATCCTGATAAGAAATCTTGCTGAAATGATCGGGAGACTACAAAATCTTGTAGGCCTCTTATTTTATCAGTAAGTGATACCTTTTGGTCTGTCCTTAGGAACTGTAATTTTTGCTCTCTCTCGAGCCAATACTGAAGAGAATCACGCATATAAATATCTACATCACACCGCCATTAAATATATGAAAAAGACCCAACCCCACTTGATTAATAACTATAAATACATTTGATTTTTAATAATATTATTATCTTACGTAAGTTTTACAGTTTTCAGTAACATATACTACAGTATATATACTATGTAGCCGCCACTCAGTAAATTATAGAAATGAAGATCTAATTTAAGATATTCTCTACATCTACTTATATAACCCAAAAACGTTTCACTTTCATATCATCAATATAGAATTAATATGTATAATTAATGAAAAATAGTCACTGCATGGTGTTAACAATAATAATATTTCATTTCCAATGGTAATAATGTCATCAAACCAATTCAACTTTTGTACTTTTTAATATCCAATACACAGCTGTACTCAGAAAATTACACACCGCAGAATCAGACCTGTAAATTATTTTTAGTAAGTCAGTTTTTAATAACCAATTTAATTTGAACTCTAAATATGTCAGTATTCTTGCAGATCATGGCCTTCGTGTAATATTGTTTACTGTAGTGAATGTTTTGTTTTATTCTGAAATATTCAACATTAGTAGAACCTAAATGTCTCACATCTACTGGTCTAAAGCATAGCATAAATTTTGGCCCTCGGTTGTACAATGCTTTAACTAAATTACACCCAGAACTTCTAACATGTAACCCACTAACATATAACAAGAAAATTAGAAACGTGTTAATATCTTCAATTTGATTAAATAAATTTATAGCCTATGTGTATGAATTAATCAACCTATATTATATTTGTATTCTATAATTTTGAAATATATATTAGTCCTACTTTTCACGTGCGATATTATTGTTCTCTAGTGTTAATATTATATTATATAATTCCATTGCCGCTGTAATTATATTTTAGTTCCTATTTTATTTTACTTATTTATTTATATTGTTATTTTTTATTTTAATATTATATCTGAACTGCGACCGAGCACGAGCGCTGCTCATTCGGTCTCAAATTTTGTTAATACTACTGTATCTTCTTTTTATATTGCTTGTATTATTTTATTTGTATTTCTCTTTGTTTGTTTTGTAATTATATTTCTTTATTCTGTATATTTGAAATAAATACATAAAAATAAAATAAATTTATATTGAGTAGTCTTATCGAAAAAAAAAAAATGCAATTTTAGTAGTGACGACAGATGGATTTTAGAAAATAGAAAAATTATGTTGAAAAATTGACATTTCACTGAAAACTGCTATTTTTCTGAAAAACTTTAGGTACTAAGCTTCAAAATGAGGGGTCATTTATTAAAATCCGTTCAGCCGTTTTCCCATAATTTCCATAACCAGTTCAAATTATATATATAGATTGTTCAATATTGGCCATGTATGTATGTATGTATGTACGCTCTACATTATATCCCAAGGATCTTATGTGGTCAGAGGACTATAATTCGAAAAGAACTGTTGGTGGAGAAGATATCCCAACTGGAAGTGACAGGCATCAAACACTGAGACATCAGAGTCTCTTATTCTTCGTGTTGTTACTGCCCTGCTTAGGAACTAATTCCTCTGAATGACTCAGACTGCTGGTGCAATGTTTATTTAGCATAGACGGCGGGGAATTCCTTTGCAAATAGAAAAATTATACGCGTAGCGACGGGGCGGCAAACCGGCGAACTGCTCCAGTAAAGACAGATGCCTGCGGCTCACGCAAACAAAACACTTACGACGCTGCATTTCTTTCAGCACGCTAATTACATGTAATTACGTCCTGTTTATTTATTTAAGATGTATTGTGTGTTTACGCTTTCTTGCAGTCACTTGTCTTCTATGCTCTGATGGGTTGCATCACTCCCAGCCTATGCATGAGACTTTTCCTGTATCTCCAGGGCATGTCCAGCAGTACAGAGTCCTCATCCATTTCTAGGATACTGCGATTCTTATTGATGTACTGCTGCAGTCCTTTTATTCCAACTTTATTTCCTCTTTTGCTCGTCAGAGGACTCTGTAGTCTCACGTAACGTTTTATGGAAATATCTTTCTACAGCCTCAAATACAGAAACCGGGTAGCTTTTAAGGAGAGTGGGTAGTGATGCCTGTGCGATTAAATAATTTTAGTACAAAATTTAGTTCAATATTTCTAGGCTTTTAGTGTTCAGAATGGAATAAAAATTTCCATGGTTATACAATCAATCATTGTGAATTTGTTGTACCCAATGCAAAAGAAAAGACCTAACTGATTACCTGTTCTCTCACTCTGGTAGAAGTACCTCATCCTTCAGGTGCACATTACTTGCTACAATCTTCACTCATATACCTTGTTTTTTTTTTAAGTTATCAAGAAATGTGTATGGTAAATTCTAAAGCAAAATTTATTTAAATACTAGCCGTACCCGTGCGCTCCGCTGCACCTGTTAGAAATAAATATATAGTAATTACATAATTAAAATAGGACGTTTGATCCATGGAGCAACTTTTACAACAGCGCAAGATAATCTGCTTCGCTCATTATCCAATTTTTTTTTGCATTGCATTTATTGCATATATATTTTATGTATTTTAACACGATTCAATTGAGCATAGTTAAAATTTGAATTATAAAATAATGGATTGCTAAGCTAACGTACTATTACTGCATACTAAATCAATACACTCTCGTTGTTCGTTAATTCTCTGAGATTAAAATGAGTGTACATAAATATTATTTTAAGAAATACAGAAAACGAATGACAAAATAGTCTATCAAATTTTCTGTGCATAAGAAGCTATTTTAATCTTACCTGTCCTCGATTTACTCAGAAGTTACTGTAATAACATTATAGCATTATGTCCATCTAGAGAAACTACACTTTCCAATGGTGAAATAATAATTAATTATACAAATCGGTTAATTTAGCTTCTGATATCACTTCATACAAACACAGAAACATTCTCTGTAGGCTAAGTTTAATAGCTTCCGATTGTTGATGTCCAAGGCCCCTGTTTCGATTGTTGTTGCCCAAAGCCCCTTATAGACGATGCCATTTGTTTTTTAATTCAATACACCGCCTTAGATGGCAGTTATTTTAATTTTAAAACTCATTTATCTCATTAAATATCAGTCCTATCAAAAATTTTCAGAGAATAAAACTTATCCGAAATCATTTTTAAAGAAACGTTTGTTATGTAACATTTTTCATAAAAATCAATAATAAGCGAGATATTTCGATTTATTTAATTCAGGCCCCCTTATGACCCCCCCTTTTAAATAAAGTATTTTGAATGCCATATAGCCTAAAATCTAAGTTACAACGAACTTAATTTATATTCCAATTTTCATATAAATCGGTTCAGCCATTATCGCGTGACAGACATACAAACAAAAATTTCAAAAATGCGATTTTCGGTTTCAGGGTGGTTAATTATATATGTTAGGACCAATTATTTTTGGAAAATCGAAAATTACCAGAAAAATTTCGGCTACAGATTTATTATTAGTATAGATTTCATCCTTAGTGAAACATAGAAAATGTTAAACTTTGATTAACAATTTTTTGCAGTTTTTTTAATGAATATATATTTTTTCCTCATGTTAAGTCTATAGTATTCACAAAGCCGTAGGTCTACTTTGTGCAACATAGACTATAGAAAACAGTGAAAAAATTTCATGTAAATAGATTCAATAGTTTCAGAGAAAAATGCACTTACTCGTAGGTTTGAAAAGAATCAACTTACGGAAAACAGCATTAGAAATATAGCCTATGAATTACATGCGCCGCCAAATTTAAAGACGTGATTTTAAGGGCTTATCTGCAAAGATACCCTCACTATAGTTCTTTAAAGAGGAAGTTTATTACTCTTGTTTGAAACACAAAATAAAAAATCAGATTTTTAACTCCTAATCACTACCCAGTCCTCTTAAGACTAATAATAATAATAATAATAATAATAATAATAATAATAATAATAATAATAAGGCGCCAGAAACCCAACTTTGAGTGCACACAAACTCTGTGACTTAAATTTTGTGGTTTTCTGTTAACGTGCCTACAGTGACGTATATAATTATGCAAATCTGACTTTCAGGTAAAGGTCTCTGTGAAGCAGACTTGAATAAATTCTGGCGCCTGTCAGCCCACTTGAGTTGTGTGGATATAAAGGAAAAAATTGGGACGGTGTCGGGTATAGTTCCTGGGTAGCTCAGTTGGCAGAGCATTCGTGCGCTAAGCGAAGGGATCGGTACCCGGCCCGGGAACAATTTTTCCTTGCAATTATTCAAGAAGTATGAGTCACTGAAGAGCTATGTATTGCGTAATAGTAGAATTCTTCGATAATACCTGAATATAAGAGATGAGACACAGGATCGAAACATCTCCTACCTTCTTGCATAATCCAGTAAGAATTTACAATGTCATTGCTTCTAGTAAACACAAGTTAACAGGTTTTCCTTATTCTTCGGTAATAAACTAGCTGTAATAATAGGTTTTATGTATTATATATAATAAATTACATTAAGATACAGCATAATATATTATAAATTATGTACCAAATTTATTTTGATATTTGTATATAATACTAGCTGAAAGCACCCGGCGTTGCCCGGGTTTTCCTTTCTGCTTCTATTTTTAATTAAACTGGTTATTAAATTTTCGGAAATCTCGGGAACCTAACTATACACAACCAAAACGAATTGTCTTTACTAAGCTTTCCTCGCCCATAAAGATGAATCTTTACTTAACGTCACTTACATGAATTAATGAACTCCTTAACCAAATGCCTGCCAGGGCTAACTCAATTTAAAACAGTTGTAAATCAGGCACCGCAAAGAATACATTTCATCATGTGCCTGACGTTAAACTGTTGTTTTAAATTTATTTATTTACTTGTTTTTATTTATTTATTTATTTATTTGGGCTTATGTATATTCACATACTACATTAGCAACATGACAAAAGGATCATTGAATTGCTTATTGATATGTGTAAAATCTCCCCCCCCCCCACTTTTTTGTATAAAATATAGTTGAGGATGTGAAAAACACGCAGTTTTTAAGTTAACGTCTGCAACTTTGAGCGACTGTCCTTGAGCTTCATTTTAATATGGCCATTACAAATGCTAGTGGCATTGAAATTGCAGTTGCTTAAAACTGAATGAGTATCCTAGCAATACGTGGAATAAAAACATCTCCTTTTATTTTTGCAGTTAATATTGCCAATTCTAACGTTTCGTATGAGTTTTTCACACCAATTCTTATTCGTGCATAATTTTGGTGGGTCAATATTTCACAATAGTACTATTGGTTATTCATTATTAAGTAAATTATGTGGTAGCAATCCTTGTAGTTTCAAAGAATTCTAGAATTCAGTTGTATAAAACAGTTTGCTCACTATCTACAAAACTGCATCGAGGAATTCATAATACGGTCCTGGACTGCGTAAAGATACTTATTGCATGAATTATCTAGTTTTAGCCTTCATGATGTGTAACAACAATGTAATTTAATTTCGTGTTAAAATTTCCAAGGCCTCGTGAAAGTCGATGTTGAATACAACAGACAATAATAAAAAACAATTGACTGTAGAAGATTTTTGCATTTTAATAATATACATGAATTTTGATCTATTTATTTTTATTTTTTATATTTTTAATTAATTTAACTTCCATTTGCACAATTTTAATGTAGCCTATGTTCTTCTCCTGGTTATGAAGGTTAAATGTGCAAACTTTGGCACATATCGGTCAAAGCGTGTAGATTTGTATAGAGAACATACACACGTACATACATACATACATACACACATACATACATGCATACATACATACATGCATACATACATGCATGCATACATACATACATACATACATACATACATACATACATACATACATACATATCCACATTCAATTTTATATATTAAGATACAGATGTATGGCTTTACTTCTCATAGGAGTTTTGTTTCTCCATTTTCAACGCTATCAAATCATTACATATTTTAATTGTTGATGGGGTCAATGTCTCAACTCTCATTATAAAGGAACTCTAGACACTACAGATAATGAAGGATTTATTATTTCATCAACCAAATTTATTTTTATTTGTGTACACACGTGTACATAGATTTAGTAAATGAATGTTAATGGAGGTCATGGTTGGATTCAATCAATCATAAGGAGTATGCTCATTATCTCAACTCTTATATTCAATTACTAGCCGTACCCGTGCGCTCCGCTGCACCAATTAGAAATAAATATAAAGTAATTACATAATTAAAATAGGATGTTTGATCCAGGGAACATTCGTGTTCGATAGAAGGATAAATCGTTTAATATGTTACTTAATTTAAATTGCATCCAAATAATTAAAATGCGATCATTTTGGTCCAGAAAGCACTCATTTGGTGCAATGACAATTCCTTTAACATGTTTCTTAATTGTTATTACATGCAACCATAGTTTAATGAACATTGACATCATTTATATTTAATGTGTATACTTTATTTTACTTGCTATATGTTTCCATTGAATTATGGTAATAACTTAATTTTAACCCTTGTTGTTTTCTACGTATTCAGTAAATGGCGCTTGGCCCACTATGGTTCTGAACCCTTCAAATAACTTAAATTATATTATATTATATTATATTATATTATATTATATTATATTATATTATATTATATTATATTATTATATATTATATTATGTTACATCAGAAGTTACTGTAATAACATTATAGCATTATGTCCATCTAGAGAAACTACACTTTCCAATGGTGAAATAATAATTAATTATACAAATCGGTTAATTTACCTTCCGATATTACTTCATGCAAACACAGAAACATTCTCTGTAGGCTATCTTTCATAGCTTTCGATTGTTGCTGTCCAAGGCCCCTTATAGACGAAGTCATTTGTTTTTTAATTCATTACACGGCCTTAGATGGCAGTTATTTTTATTTTAAAACTCATTTATCTCATTAACTATCAGTCCTATCAAAAATTTTCAAGGAATAAAACTTATCGCAAATTATTTTTAAAGAAACATTTGTTATGTAACATTTTTAACAAAAATCAATAATAAGCGAGATATTTCGATTTATTCAATTCAGACCATCTTATTTTGAGTGCCATATAGCCTAAAATCTAAGTTACAACGAACTTAATTTATATTCAAATTTTCATCGAAATCCGTTCAGCCATTATTGCGTGAAAAGGTAACAAACATACAGACAGACAGACAGACATACAAACAAAAATTTCAAAAAAGCGATTTTCGGTTTCAGGGTGGTTAATTATATATGTTAGGACCAATTATTTTTGGAAAATCGAAAATTACCAGAAAAATTTCGGCTACAGATTTATTATTAGTATAGATTATCGAGGAACTCTAACATTATAATAACCGATTGCACCCTCTACATTTTGCAATCCAATACAACGTACGAACAGGAAAATTAGAGTTCTTAAACCTTATAATTTATAATCAAATCAGCTTGAATTTGGGTAATAATAATGCAATGCAGAAAAGTTCAGCTTCTTCTTTCTTGGTGTACACTTATGTAGGTCTTTTGAATAAAGGTTATGAAAATGTAAACCTTCACCATCACTTCTTATACGTCACCACATCATTCACAGTGGTAGATCTTATATCTATGCTAGAAGTATTGCACTGGAAATAATATGGGCATGATTGAGAACTACGATATTGTGGAGCAATCCGGAAATAAAAAAAGCTCAAACTTCATATTATTTACAATATGATATATACAGAAATTATTGCGAACGTAACACGTAGGCGAAATTAGAAGTAGCCTAAGTATGTTTCATCATAAAAACATACTTTTGTACTTATAACCGTTGTGTTTCCACCATTTTCTTGAAGACCTCTGACTTGTGTTGTATTGGTACGCTCCCTCTTCCCTATCATTAGTTCCCACAATCTTATAATGGAACTTATTCCGTACTATGGGTCACACTGAAAGTTCCTTGCAAACTGTTATATACAGCAAGAAATTATTTCTGCTTTCGGCTTTATTACTTTATACAATAATCTATTCGATGGAACCAATCATGAAAGCACTGCACCAACTTTCTTATAGGCACTACAGACACCAGTTAGATGAAGTCCTGAATCACAGCTTCAACGGTATTAAAAGAAAACCCGCGTTTCATCTCCTTCTTGCTGGTTGGGAACAAAAAAAGTCGCATGGAGCCAGATCAGGACTGTAGGGCGGTTGAGTAATTAATTTCACACTTCAAATGAGTCTACTGTTTGTTCCGCAGTATGGCATAATGTATTGACATGGTGTAGGATGATGACCCTTCGACGTCGTTCTGTGCACAATAGTATACCATTCGGCATTAGCTGTACGACGGCTCTCCAGTGGAACAGAGATGACAGAACCAGAGCGACAAAAAATGAGGCAATTATGTTGTTACAAGTGTTTCAACCTCTTTTGACTTTTTGTTGGCTTATCTTTGTCTGGGAAGAACCATTGTGCTGAATGTTGTTCATTTTCTAGATAATTACAGTAAATCAATGTTTCGTCATCTGTTATGATGTCAAAAACAGAATTGACTGGGCTGGATTGAATGTTTTCTAGTCGGCCTCGGTAGCGTAGTTGGTATAGCGCTGGTCTTCTATTCTCGAGGTTGCGGATTCGATCCCGGCCCAGGTCGATGGCATTAAAGTGTGTTTAAATGCGACAGGCTCATGTCAGTAGATTTACTGGCATGTAAAAGAACTCCTGCGGGACTAAATTCCGGCACACCGGCAACGCTGATATAACCTCTGCAGTTGCGAGCGTCGTTGAATAAACCATAATTTATTTATTTTTTTATTTTTTTTTAAGCATTTCCGTGCATCAATCAATATGTGTTCCACTGACTAACTTACATAGCAATTCAACCTATGCAGAACACATCACAAACTTCAATCACAACTACAGCAACATAGACACTGACATGGAAATACTACAGATCCAGCCAAAAAAAACAAAGAACAAAAACAAAAATTTAACACTCTAGGAGGACAATATGAAATTTACAAACATACAAAATCACACCCCAGCACATCCTGAACACTCAACTCAATTTCAAAACACACACTCTTTTCGACACAATCATAAACACACCCCACCATAACAGGAACCAGAAAATAAGGCAGAATCTTCATTAGACAATGAAGGATAACACTTCGAACAAATAATAACAATTTGAACATAATATGTGGCATAATAGAAGGCAGCCTCCAGCCTTCTATTATGCCACATATTATGTTCAAATTGTGAAAGCGATCCCTAATTTCAGATGATCTTGAGAGCAGTTTAGATTTCATATAGAATAACTTTTATCATTTACCGAAAGCCATAACGTTGTTACAAACATCTGATTTGCATATGCCAAAGGCTATAAACATATAGAAGAAATATCTGTAAAACTTAAGGAAACCAAAGCCGAAAGTTACGAAACAAGTGAACGAAAAACTTCAGAATGTGTTAGCAAAAAATAATGGTTTTTAAATTATGCGTGGCGTGCGAGATATGTATGTATGTATTTATTTACACTGCAAGTGGGCAAGCACCCAGTGGCAGTGGTATATACAATATTAACAATACACAATAAAATGATAACCAATACACAATAAAATTTACAATACACAATACAGTTTTACAACATATATACAATTTTACACACAATACAATAATAATACACAATACAATTTAACACAATAATAATAAAACATAAAATAAAATACCTAATTTTACAATACAACCTACATAATTATCTATAGGTCCTACATAAGTTTCAATAGTCTTTCACTTTACTCTCATCTCATTCCCTGTAGTGGCACTATGACGCATTTCACTGACACTTTAGCACACATTTCACTGACACTCTGTAACTCGTTTCACTGACACTATAGAACACATTTCATTGACGCTATAAATTATCACTGATCGGAACTGTTCACTGCACTGTAAAACCATAACTTCACTGACTCACCTCGCTTCACTGATACAACAGTTCAAATAAGTCAAATAATTGCATTCTTATGCATACTTATAAACAGAACTACATTTAAACTAAACATTTCTAGTCTAAGGCCCTCTTACACGCTATTTTTAAATAATTTACAATTCAAACCAAGGAAGTAAACTCGTCAGCCTAGATAAATACATGTCACCTTAAAAAAAATTAAATGTTGAATGTCACCTTAATTTTAATTTTCACTTTATATACAACTTTTTAAACTATTCTTGAATCTCCTTAAGGAAGGACAGCCCTCAAAGACCGCTGCAGGTAGGTCATTCCAATCAACAGGTAGGTCATTCCAATATGTTGCTGCAAAAAACAAATAGAGCCCTCGAGATCAAACAGTGAAAGAAATATATCAGGCATTGATATTGATATTCCTGATATAGTATATTATTCGTATGTACCTATTACATCTTGCGATGTCGAAAGGAGTTTCTCACGATATAATTTTTGTTTAAGTGAAAGACGCAGAACGTTCACTTTCGACAATCTCCGCATGTACATTACTGTCCACTGCAATGCACAGACTATGCAGTATTCACTTTACACGTAAATACAAGTAGTGTTTTATAACGGAGTACAAATTCACAGCCGTCATGTACAGCACAGTGTACGCATTCTTTTGATACAACTGTACGGACATTGCAGGTACGTGCCCGTTGTGTACTTCTGGAGTCACCGTCTCTGCTTCAGCATAAACAGTCTACAGTAAATGGTTAGTAAACTTGTAAGAACAGTCACCCTGTTCCGTCCTTTGGTGATTACCAGGCTTCGATCCTGGGCACAGAAACGCATGAAGTTCAGAAAACACGGAAGATAGTGTTGTGTTGGTCGAGTGGAGTGGGAGATGGAGCGCGCTGTTACTTCGTGTCTCAACATGTAAACAGTCCGTCACAGTACGGCACAAAATATATTTCACCCTGTACAGATGCAATATATGTAGTACATTCCTAGTGTAGACAATAAATGTCTACCATTAAAGTATTAATGTGAGTTGTAACCTTTAATCAGGTGTCCCTACGCCGAAGCCTGTTACACGTACCGCAGCCAAGTAGTACACACAACGGTAATGCACATTACGGACCCACCTGTGCTGTTGCAGTCACTCCTCCACGTGGGTCATGACGTCATTTATACTCCGTGTACGAAAATTTTACTTGAAGCAAGTAAAGCGATCGGTTTGGAAGTAAATCCTGAAAAGACAAAGTATATGATTATGTCTCGTGACCAGAATATTGTACGAAATGGAAATATAAAAATTGGAGATTTATCCTTCGAAGAGGTGGAAAAATTCAAATATCTTGGGGCAACAGTAACAAATATAAATGACACTCGGGAGGAAATTAAACGCAGAATAAATATGAGAAATGCGTGTTATTATTTGGTTGAGAAGCTCTTATCATCCTGTCTGCTGTCCAAAAATTTGAAAGTTAGAATTTATAAAACAGTTATATTACCGGTTGTTCTGTATGGTTGTGAAACTTGGACTCTCACTCTGAGAGAGGAACATAGGTTAAGGGTGTTTGAGAATAAGGTGCTTAGGAAAATATTTGGGGCTAAGCGGGATGAAGTTACAGGAGAATGGAGAAAGTTACACAACACAGACCTGCACGCATTGTATTCTTCACCTAACATAATTAGGAACTTAAAATCCAGACGTTTGAGATGGGCAGGGCATATAGCACGTATGGGCGAATCCAGAAATGCATATAGAGTGTTAGTTGGGAGACCTGAAGGAAAAAGACCTTTAGGGAGGCCGAGACGTAGATGAGAGGATAATATTAAAATGGATTTGAGGGAGGTGGGGTATGATGATAGAGACTGAATTAATCTTGCACAGGATAGGGACCGATGGCGGGCTTATGTGAAGGTGGCAATGAACCTCCGGGTTCCTTAAAAGCCATTTGTAAGTAAGTAAGTAAGTAAGTAAGTACTCTAAACTCATACTGGTTACTCTGTGTCTCTAGGCCGAAGCCTGGTGATTACATAAATGTTAAAAGTGTATATAGAACAATGAGCAATACGTATTTGTTTCTCAGATTCTGTCAAATTATGTAGAATCCATAGAGCACACCGCTTCTTCACAACAAAACGATTACGGAACATCTTTTGTATTGCACTCATTCCTATCCCCAAAGATGCCTCAATCTTCGCGTAGATGATTCAGTTATGTTGTTTAATAATTTAAAGTACAGAGTCGATATTTCTGTCACTGGAAATCGTCGACGATGAATGTCCACGTTTGAATTCCTCAAACCAATCATACACAGCCCTTGCTGATAGTTCTTCATCTACAAAAGCATTTTAAGTAGTTGGATTCATTCCTTTGGCGTCAATGACGATTTAAAATCACAAAAAAGTCATAGATCTAAAGTCTTGTCCACTTAAATGCATTAATTTGATAGACTGTTAACTTCAAGAATATCTCGCAGCTAAACTGTGTAATATTTGTTGGGCTTGTAAACAGCAGTTGTCTTGGAAACTGCATTACATTTATTATCGAACAAAAGACAATCTAGTTTATTACGATACATAGCAGCTTGCAGGAACTTTCAGCACATTTTAGTGTATACAGTCACGAATCTTGAATTGTGAGGGTACTAGGAACAATAGACTGTGCAGGTACTATTTCGCATTGTCTGTGAAGAGGCGATAGTAGCGATCCTAGTGGTTAGCAACTATCTATGGATGCATATTCCCTACGTATTGAGCTTCGTGACTGTACATACAAGACTGTGCTTTCAGTGTGAGTTCATCCAGTGTCCCCATCTATATTTGAGCCCGGCTCCTGAATCCTTCATGGCAGCTGCACACCCCTGAATTTCTCGCATCGAGCCGCTTCTTTGTTTCGTATTATGAAAATTCTGAACTCGGTGTTTGCGTGCACCAGGAGGTGCTGTCGCTGTAATAGGAATCCCTCCCACCCACCCTTCTGCCCCAACCATAGGTTTTTTCATATCTTTAATTAGACAACGATTAGTGTTTCCACTTGCCGCTGGATGTCGCCCTTGTAGCTTGTGATAATTACTGGGCAAGCAATGTTCGTATCACGGGGCCAGGTAACATGCATGCAGCAGTGCCTCCTAGCGGCCTCATTAAGAAGCCACTCTCTCCTATACTAATTAATGACTTCGCAGCACCCAGAAAGAAGTTCCCCTTGTGTCACCTGTTTGTGTTGTCACTGCGGCGAACAACAGCTCCAGGGCCTTCAATCAGGCTTGTCCCCGTGACCATTACTCCATTTGCACGTAACGGGGAACAGCGTGAAGAACGAAGGTCTTTAAAAAGAACTGTTACCGTTGTGTGTAAGTTAATCGCTAGATAGATACCTTCGAGGACTGATTTCGTCCATACTGTTCCAATGATAGGAAATTAAAGTTAAACAATGGCCAGTATGGTGCGAGGTCAGCACTAGAGATAGAAAGAAAGAAAGAAAGAAAGACAAAGAAAGAAAGAAAGACAAAGAAAGAAAGAAAGAAAGAAAGAAAGAAAGACAGCGAAAGAAAGAAAGCGAAAGAAAGAAAGAAAGAAAGAAAGCGAAAGAAAGACAGACAGAAAGAAAGACAAAGAAAGAAAGGAAGAAAGAAAGAAAGAAAGAAAGAAAGCGAAAGAAAGAAAGAAAGAAAGCGAAAGAAAGAAAGACAGACAGAAAGAAAGACAAAGAAAGAAAGGAAGCGAAAGAAAGAAAGAAAGAAGGAAGGAAAGAAAGGCAGACAGACAGAAAGAAAGAAAGATAGAAAGAAAGAAAGAAAGAAAGAAAGAAGGAAGGAAAGAAAGACAGAAAGAAAGAAAGAAAGAAAGACAAAGAAAGAAAGAAAGAAAGAAAGAAATAAAGACAAAGAAAGAAAGGAAGACAGAAAGAAAGACAGACAGAAAGAAAGAAAGGAAGACAGACAGAAAGAAAGAAAGAAAGACAGAAAGAAAGAAAGGAAGACAGAAAGAAGGGAAGAAATAAAGAAAGAAAGACAGACGGACAGAAAGAAAGGAAGACAGAAAGAAAGAAAGAAAGAAAGACAAAGAAAGAAAGACAGAAAGAAAGAAAGAAAGACAGAAAGAAAGAAAGGAAGAAAGAAAGAAAGAAGGAAGGAAAGAAAGACAAAGAAAGAAAGACAGAAAGAAAGAAAGACAGACAGACAGAAAGAAAGAAAACCAGAAAGAAAGAAAGAAAGCCAGAAAAAAAGAAATAAATAAAGAAAGAGAGAAAGAAAGGCAGACAGAAAGAAAGAAAGAAAGAAAGGAAGGAAGACAGACAGAAAGAAGGAAAGAAAGAAAGGAAGACAGAAAGAAAGAAAGAAAGATAGAAAGAAGGAAGGAAAGAAAGAAAGAAAAAAGAAAGAAAGAAAAACAGACAGACAGAAAGAAAGGAAGACAGAAAGAAAGAAAGAAAGAAAGAAAGAAAGAAAGAAAGAAGGAAGGAAAGAAAGAGAAACTGAAAATTAAAACAGGAAAAGATACGAAGGGAGTAAGGAGAGAAAAAAAGAAAACATTAATACTTAGCACAATGGATGAGTGTAAGACAATAGATTTGCATTCTAAAGGTCTCAGATTCCAATCTATGGGAGTCAATCTGATCGGGGTTTCTAGTGGTTTCTTGGATCATAAAAATATAACTACAAGCCTGGTAATCAAGAAAGCAAATATCGGTTTGATTTGCAATTTAAATGGATAGATACAGATCGTTTCGCAAAACCTAACTGTGGGCTGACTAAGACATGGCTAGTAGGTTGCAGTGCATTCTACTGATTCGCCGGTTGATGGCAATAAAACTCGAATCTAATGTATCGTTCCCAACAGATTAGTCCTGTTGAACTTTCATTTAAAGCGACTACACTGCTCCGTCGATATAGGAAAAAGCTAATGTTCACACGCGGAGTAAGTAGGCCTACCCTGCAAACGGGAAGCATCATGTTTAAGTAGAGCATGAAAGTCAAGGAATATTATGGATAGTAAAATATCGAAAATCGATCATACGGGAATAGGTATTTAAGAGTTGTTAATTCGTTATAAAAAGTGAATCTGATACAACGTTAATACAAATTAATTTTATTTCCTAGAATACATCTAGGGTAAAGTTGTCTAATGCCGTGATGCCCCTAATTCCGTGATACGTTTTTCACTATCACGGGATTGGGTATCTTGCTTGAAAGTTCACCGATGTCTCAAAAGTAGCTGAAAGATGCACTCTTTCGAGAAAGATGTCTGACGTTATGATCGAACGGCAAAGCGTTGACTGACATGCAGTTTAAAAAAAGTATCAGCGGTTAGGGCTATCACGGCATTAGGCAACTTTACCCTACTTACAAACTGCGATAATAAATAAATAAATGAATAAATGAATGAATAAATGAATGAATGAATAAATAAATAACTGAATAAATAAATAAATAAATAAAAGAATAAATAAATAAATGAATAAATGAATGAATGAATAAATAAATAACTGAATAAATAAATAAATAAATAAAAGAATAAATAAATAAATAAATAACTGAATAAATAAATAAATGAATAAATAAATAAATAAATAAATAAATGAATAAATGAATGAATGAATAAATAAATAACTGAATAAATAAATAAATAAATGAATAAATGAATGAATGAATAAATAAATAACTGAATAAATAAATAAATAAATGAATAAATGAATGAATGAATAAATAACTGAATAAATAAATAAATAAATAAATGAATAAATGAATGAATGAATGAATAAATAAATAACTGGATAAATAAATAAATACATAAATAAATGAATAAATAAATAAATAAATAAATGAATGAATGCATAAATAAATAACTGAATAAATAAATAAATAACTGAATAAATAAATAACTGAATAAATAAATAAATAAATAAATGAATAAATAAATAAATAAATAAATAACTGAATAAATAAATAAATAAATATAGGTCAACCTGTTTGGCGCAGTTGGTATAGCGCTGGCCTTCTATGCCAGAGGTTGTGGGTCCATGGCATTTAATTGTGCTTAAATGTGACAGGCTCATGTCAGTAGATTTACTGGCATGTAAAAGAACTCCTGCGGGACAAAATACCGGCACACCGGCGACGCTGATGTAACCTCTGCAGTTGCGAGCGTCGTTAAATAAAACGTAACATTTAAAATTTAACAAAAAAAATTAATAAACAAATAAATAAATATTACCTTACTCTCTCCAGCAATATCCTTAATATTTGCACCGTTTTCAAGAAATTGAATATTATTTACTTTGTCATAAATAGATACTCAGACGTGAACGTGTTTGTGACATGATGCCTTACCGGTGTGCAGGGACTTGGATTCTCGTCACAACAGACCACGTTGTACTGTTTTGCTGTTTTCTTTAGACTCAAACGCATTCTACTAAATCGGTGGAGCAGTTTATAAATAAAAACTAGTGGCTTGAGCAGCAAATACTGCTGCAAACTAAGTTCGTTAGACGTTCAAATAAACATTTTTCACATTTATTTTCAATGAAGAATACTTGTCCTTTTTGAAAGTTGTTTGCTTCCATAATAATGAAACATACTCCCTCTGAATGGATTTTTTTAGACCAAATACTTTCGCTTGAACCTATCCAACTTCAGTTTTTGAGTTTCAACGCGAAAACGCAAGTATCAATGTCAGGACGATAGCAGTAGCTATTTCAGGTCATTGTGGATTGTAGGCAAAAGTTAAAAAAAAGTCAGGTTTGCTAAGCTTTCGAACAATAGCATTTTCGTATAGCTGCTGCATGTAGAACTTGAAATGTAGAGCGTAAAATCATTTTATCAACAGTAATCTCACTAGAGGTTTTGATTTATCTAGAGAAAATCAAAACTCGAGTGGGATTTAATTGACTATTACACGATTAGAAGAAAGTATATAAAGATTATAAGTAACAAAGTATTCCAGTACAATAAAATATTAATTGACTTACGAAAATAAACCTGTCTTCGAATGTATTATTGCACCATTACGCTAGATGGCAGTTATGCCAACTATGGAATCTTCATTGAACCCTGTAGACGGTTACTAGTCAAGAAGGCTTTGTTGATTCAGTTTCGTTTTTTTAAAACATTTGCATTCCACTTCAATCATCCGGATCCCAGTAATCAACGTCACTTGACAGACGATTTTCAATAAATCTCAGTATTAAACAATCTCTGATACGTGACTATCCATAATATCATATAGCAGAAGCTATAACATAACCTAACTAATATACTGTACACAAGTGTTAGAAAAGTTTTAATTAACGACGATGACATAAAAAATAAACATGAATAATTTTAAAAGGAATAATTATTGAATGTACAATTTTCAAATTTGAATGTGGTTGGTGGTTCAATTGATGTTATATTGGACGTGTGCGTAATAGAAGTGGAACACGTTGATTTAGGCCTACATGGTGTATTCAACTTATTCAGGATTTCCGAATGAATAATTTTAAAGGGAATAATTATTGAATGTACAATTTTCAAATTTTAATGTGGTTGGTGGTTCAATTGATGTTACATTGGACGTGTGCATAATAGAACTGGAACTCGTTGATTTAGGCCTACATGGTGTATTCAACCTATTCAGGATTTCCGAATGGTGCTCTTCATTTATTTGTAAATAGGATTTCAGAAGATGCATAGGTATGATCAGTGATTTTTATTAATTCTTGTTCTTGAATGCCAATGCGAGTCATATTTGAAACTGCTGTGCATCGACTGGAGTGGTTTGTAATTTTATATATATATATATATATATATATATATATATATATATATATATATTTTTTTTTTTTGACGTCCAGACCAGCGCAGTTTCAAATGTTAGCAAACAAAGAAACAAATGCTAGGGACGCGATAAAATTAAACAAATGCTAGGGACGCGATAAAATTGTGCGATAAGCAGCCATGATTGGTTGAAATACGTCCTTTCGTACCGTTTTATTGGTCAAAAGTAGTGTGACGTAGTAAGAGTGTAATAGTCCTACTAAGAGATCTTGCTGAAATGATCTGGAGACTACACAATTTTCTAGGGCTCTTATTTTATCAGTAAGTAATACTTTTTGATCTTTCCTTAGGAACTGTAATTTTTGCGCTCTGTCGAGCCAATACTGAAGACAATGACACATATCAATATCTACACTACACCGCCATTAATTATATGAAAAAGACTCAACCCCACTGGGCTAATAAGTATAAAAATATTTGATTTTTAATAACAATATTATTATCTTACTTAAGTTTTGTAGTTATATATAGCAGCCACTCAGTAAATTATAGAAATGAAGATCTAAATTAAGATATTGTCTACATTTACTTACATAACCTCAAAACGTTTCACTTTCATTTCATCAATATAGCATCAATATTATGTACAATTAATGAAAAATAGATGCATCATGATATTAACTGTAATAATATTTAATTTCTAATGATAATAATGTCATCAAACCACCTCAAGTTTCGTAGATTTGAATATCCAATACACAGGTGTACTCAGAAAATTATTATATACTGCAGAATCAGTTTTTAATAACAAATTGAATTGAGCTCTAAATATGTCGGCAGTCCTGCAGGTCATGGCCTTCGTGTAATAGCCTATTGTTTATTGCAGTGTGTGTTTTGTTCTGAAATTCAATCAAGTCGGCCGTGATTCGATAAAATTAGTTCTCAAAACTGACAACAGATGGATTTTGGAAAATAGGAAAATTATGTAGGAAAATTGACATTTCACTGAAAACTACTACTTTTTCCCGAAAAACTTTGGGTTCCAAGCTTCAAAATGAGGGACCATTTATTAAAATCCGTTCAGCCGTTTTCCCGTAATTTCCATTACCAGTTCAAATTATATATAGATGTAAAAGAGAGAAATAAAAACAAAAAAAATATATGCCTACAGAAAACGAAAGATAATAAAAAAGAAATAATGGTAGAAAAAAGAAAGAAAAGAAAGACGAGATAAGAAAAAATGAAATAAAAGAACTGTAAAGAAAGAATGTGTCACAATTACAGCGAGAAGTTCACAAGGAAGACCTTAATATTGTGACTAGAGGGCGTCCATGTACTGCAGCTCCAGCATTGGGAGTGGACGGCTACAATTAAAGAATCGGCTGATCCGAACATGGACCCGTTGCTACGCAACCTCAGCTCAGCTGCATTAAATGGCGATATACGCGAAAATTGGGGTAAAAGACGGCGGGTAATCCTGTCTTTAATTGGGCATGACGGCGATGCAAGGACGGGCCTGGAATTTCAATAGTGCTGCCCGCCCGACTTTCGACTGTCATTAGCGAAGCGTTGCCTTGCCTACAGCGGAGAGAACGGGGTCGACCCGTAGGCAACGCTTGGTAATATTTATTGCCTGAGATAAGAAAGACTCTGTGATCCCGGCACACAGAACTGGGTTTGAGTCTGGGTGCAACAATGCGTATTGAGTTACAGCCGCTTGCCAGTTTGACAATTTCCAAATTAAAATTTCCGTCTTTTGTTCCGAATGGACAATTTTCCAAGAGAAATTATTCCAAAATGTAGATTTCGAATATATGTAATTCCAAAAGCGATATTTCTTGACTGCTAATTTATCTCAATGTTTGTTTTCCGAAAACATTTTCCAATTTTTTTCAGAGTTGTAGGTACTTTTGTTTATACAGGGATATCATTTTATTTTTACTTCAATTTTTATTGTACCTGAGTTTTTGAATGTACTTCAGTCCCACCCCCTCTACTAGTGAACTTCCAACTGTTCTCCTCACAGAACCAAGCGTATACAGTCAAAGTCGCCTCAAGGTCGTAGTAAACACAAACACTATTGAGCTAGTGAGTATAGTACGTTCCAGAAATATGTTCGCGTTTTCCAGTGACGAAAGAGCTTTCAATATTGAATCATATTTTCGCACAGGTACTGTCGTCCTTTTGCCTACGTCACATCACGATTTCCCTCACCCACAAATGTTTAAAAGAACTTAAATAAAAGTAATTAACTTTCACGTGATTTTCCCTCTTTCTACGATCCTGCGACATAACCACTTGGACGGACAGTAGATAGCATGTCTGAGTAATGTTATCTGTGCGGGTCGGGCAGAAGTGGAGATTGAATTTACAGTACATAAGGTACTCATTTATATAATAGGTATAGAATTATCTCAACATGAGTTACTAGTATGAATGACGAAACTGGTAATTGGAATTAGATGCAATAGTATATAGTGCGATAATATGCACGAAAGAACTGAAGCCTGTATCGAAATGAACGGCCACCATTTTCGAAAATGTGTTTAAATATCCATATTATGATTATTTTTCAATTTAACTTCATTCTCTATATTGTACGGTAATGTGCTGTAGACAGTATAATATACACTGCATAATGAATACGTTCGCATGGATAACTCAGTTCGTGAGTGAAAACACTCATTGTTAATACAGTACTGTATTTTGATTAAACTAAACCTAATGAAAATTATCAAATTCAAAATTATGATATTTCCTAGTTTACGGAAATAGATGAACTACTTTTCTTCCTTCCTATACTTAGTAAAGTCATTTATTTGTATTTTACGCCAGAATCATCGAACTTCAATCGTGAAAGGAGGTAGCAAATGGCGTTTCCGGCTCAAAACCATTAATCCAAAGGTATAGCCAGGTTCATATAAAACTATTAGTAAAAATAAAATGATGTCCCTGTAGTAGGCGTTATTTATAGCATTTACAGCATAGGAAAATCCTTAGAAAATATCTTAGTCTGTACCCTACTTACTTACTGGCTTTTAAGGAACACGGAGGTTCATTGCCGCGCTCACATAAGCCCGCCATTGGTCCTTATCCTGAGCAAGATTAATCTATTCTCTATCATCATATCCCACCTCCCTCAAATCCATTTTAATATTATCCTCCCATCTACGTCTCGGCCTCCCCAAAGGTCTTTTTCCCTCCGGCCTCCCAATTAACACTCTATATGCATTTCTTGATTTCTCCATACGTGCTACATGCCCTGCCCATCTCAAACGTCTGGATTTAATGTTTCTAATTATGTCAGGTGAAGAATACAATGCGTGCAGTTCTGCGTTGTGTAACTTTCTCCATTCTCCTGTAACTTCATCCGTCTTGGCCCCAAATATTTTCCTAAGCACCTTATTCTCAAACATCTTTAACTTACATGTTCCTCTCTCAAAGTGAGAGTCCAAGTTTCACAACCATAAAGAACAACCGGTAATATAACTGTTTTATAAATTCTAACTTTCAGATTTTTTGACAGCAGACTGGATGATAAAAGCTTCTCAACCGTTGTTCTATATAGACTTATAACATTCCAAGTACCAAATCTCAGAACCTTATTCTTTTGCTGTGGTCGTGCCAGAGAATCAGTCCCATTCCGAGGCTTATTTGAAGGTTTCGTACAAGCTGTTTTTTACGGTGATGGATTGTTAGCCCTTCGCCCAACCCCCAAGCTGGAGGACCACCCCTCATCGGCTGTCCGCGACTGCTTATTCAATATATTCACAGCTACCCTCCATATCTGGAGGCCGTCTCCTCGATCCGCAACCTGAGGACGCGCCATGCCGTGGTGATGGGGACCCACAATACATATATGTAACATGATGCATAATTCTTTGGTCTGCGGGAAAAGGCAAATAAGTAAAAAAAAATTCGATTTTTCTGTTGTACCTAATCACATAAGTCTAGTATTTTTTCTAATTTTTGAAATAATAAATTTTCTTGCATTTTAACCCTGCGTTACTCATGTTATAAATATTCTCACCATTGCTCAGGTGGGGTTTCACAAACCCCATTTTAAATAACTAATATATTTTTCCGCAAGTTTCAGAAATCAGATAAACGCAATTAAATATACTATTCTTAGTTCACTTACACAATGTGGATGTGATTGAAAAGTATACAGATGCACAGAGTACACACTAGCTCCAACTCTTAGATTTTCGTTGAAATATACGCACCGGGGTTTACCACACCCCACCTGAGTAATGCAGGGTTAAATTGAAAAGGGTCTTACTTTAACATACATGAATTTCATTATTATACTTATATTCAGTTAAGAGTAAATTAAAAAGAAAGTCTCTCGTGAAAAAATATATTTTTTTTTTTACTTATATGCCTTCTCCGCCGATCAAAGAATTACGACCGCATTCAATGTATCAAAGTAAATTGATTTTGACTAAATCGCATATTGCGTAAGAAATAGGCAATAACGTCATAACCGCATATATAACTCCTTTATATACCAACACTCGCAAATCACTTTCAAGGAGTCTCTTAAGAGCAGCACACTCTTCATTCAAGTTTACCAGACGCCAATGGTAGACAGACAGAGATAGAGGAACAGACATGCAGACGGAAGGACGGACGCACGAACGATCGGATAGATAGATAGATAGATAGATAGATAGATAGATAGATAGATAGATAGATAGATAGATAGATAGATAGACAGATATATAGATAGATAGATAGATAGATAGATAGATAGATAGATAGATAGATAGATAGATAGATAGATAGATAGATAGATAGATAGATAGATAGATAGACAGATATATAGATAGATAGACAGACAGACAGACAGACAGATAGATAGACAGACAGACAGACAGGCAGGCAGATGGATAGATAGATAGATAGATAGATAGATAGATAGATAGATAGATAGATAGATAGATAGATAGATAGATAGATAGATAGACAGACAGACAGACAGACAGACAGACAGATAGATAGATAGATAGATAGATAGATAGATAGATAGATAGATAGATAGATAGATAGATAGATAGATAGGTAGATAGACAGACAGACAGACAGACAGACAGACAGACAGACAGACAGACAGACAGACAGACAGACAGATAGATAGATAGATAGATAGATAGATAGATAGATAGATAGATAGATAGATAGATAGATAGATAGATAGATAGATAGATAGGTAGATAGATAGACAGACAGACAGGCAGGCAGGCAGGCAGGCAGGCAGATAGATAGATAGATAGATAGATAGATAGATAGATAGATAGATAGATAGATAGATAGATAGATAGATAGATAGACAGACAGGCAGGCAGGCAGGCAGGCAGGCAGGCAGGCAGGCAGGCAGGCAGGCAGGCAGATAGATAGATAGATAGATAGATAGATAGATAGATAGATAGATAGATAGATAGATAGATAGATAGATAGATATCACCTAAGAAAAGTGACACAGATAAGAAAGTAAGACTGTGTATGGCAATACCGAATTAAGATGGTTGAAGCATTGCTAAAAGGGCAAGAAAGCGATCGCTCTCTGGGACGGAACCGGAGCACGACGGCAAGCAATGCTCAGACCCAGACGTCAGAACAGAATTGAAAACCCGCAAGCCAAGGAAAGACGCAGATCGAGGGGAGGGGGAAAGAATTACAATAAAAAGAGGGAGGAGGAGGAGGATGGGGCAAATCCAATCGCGGTGGGGGGCGTGGCTCGGTAACCTGACTCCGTAATGATACGGAAAGAAGCGAACACGTCACCAAATCCCGGGCTTCTTTTTATTATTCCACAGATTTGCCATTCGCTGAATTGGCCACTTTGTTTCCTCGCTTCCTTCCTGAGATAGCGATCTGCCAGCCCAGTCTGTGTAGCGGGGCTGCGCGCTTGAAAAAACCACGCGTCACATTTCCAATGGAACGATTCCCCATCCTACTAGAACGCACCCACACCTTGCTGGAGGAGAAGTACACTCATGGCTCGTAGTGGGTATCGCATAGAATACTTCACTTCATGACCTTTCATAACAATTGTTCATTCTTTGTTTCACATTTATTTCGGCTAAAGAAGCCATTGCGAGATTATGAGATCATAATTCCAACTTATAATTTCTTTATTTAACATTTTTATTCAACCTAAGGGATCTATATAGATCTTTGCCACAACACAACTAATGAAGAAATGCAACTGAAATAATCACCTCTGAAAAAACTTTGTTGCTTAAATTGGGCGTTGGATAAAAATTACAATTACACTAATCATACCGTCGTCTCTGATAAGCCACTGTTGCTAAATTTATACCGAATGAAAAACTACAATTACAATACCTCATCGCCTATGAATAGTCTCTGTAGTTTAAAAGAAACATTTAATAAAGAATTACAATTACAATAATCCCATCGCCTATAAATAGCCTCTAAGTTCAAAAGAAACGTTAAATAAATAATTACAATTACAATAATTGTATCGTCTATGAACAGCCTCTGTATATTAAAAGAGATGTTTAATAAAGAATTACCATTATAATAATCCCATCGCCTATGAATAGCCTCTGTAGTTTAAAAGAAACGTTTAAAAAAGCATTACAATTACAATCAGCTCATTGTCTATGAATAGCCTCTGTAGTTTAAAACGAACGTTAAATAAAGAATTACAATTACAATCATCTCATTGTCTATGAATAGCCTCTGTAGTTTAAAACGAACGTTAAATAAAGAATTACAATCATCATCTCATTGTCTATGAATAGCCTCTGTAGTTTAAAACGAACGTTAAATAAAGAATTACAATTACAATCAGCTCATTGTCTATGAATAGCCTCTGTAGTTTAAAACGAACGTTAAATAAAGAATTACAATTACAATCAGCTCATTGTCTATGAATAGCCTCTGTAGTTTAAAAGGAACGTTAATTAAAGAATTACAATTACAATTACAATCAGCTCATTGTCTATGAATACCCTCTGTAGTTTTGAAGAACGTTAAATAAAGAATTACAATTACAATAATCTCATTGTCTATGAATAGTCTCTGTAGTTTAAAAGGAACGTTAAATAAAGAATTACAATTACAATCAGCTCATTGTCTATGAATAGCCTCTGTAGTTTAAAAGGAACGTTAATTAAAGAATTACAATTACAATTACAATCAGCTCATTGTCTATGAATACCCTCTGTAGTTTTGAAGAACGTTAAATAAAGAATTACAATTACAATCATCTCATTGTCTATGAATAGCCTCTGTAGTTTAAAACGAACGTTAAATAAAGAATTACAATCATCATCTCATTGTCTATGAATAGCCTCTGTAGTTTAAAACGAACGTTAAATAAAGAATTACAATTACAATCAGCTCATTGTCTATGAATAGCCTCTGTAGTTTAAAACGAACGTTAAATAAAGAATTACAATTACAATCAGCTCATTGTCTATGAATAGCCTCTGTAGTTTAAAAGGAACGTTAATTAAAGAATTACAATTACAATTACAATCAGCTCATTGTCTATGAATACCCTCTGTAGTTTTGAAGAACGTTAAATAAAGAATTACAATTACAATAATCTCATTGTCTATGAATAGTCTCTGTAGTTTAAAAGGAACGTTAAATAAAGAATTACAATTACAATTACAATCAGCTCATTGTCTATGAATACCCTCTGTAGTTTTGAAGAAACGTTAAATAAAGAATTACAATTACAATAAGCTCATTGTCTATGAATAGTCTCTGAAGTTTTAAAGAAACGTTAATTAAAGAATTACAATTACAATTACAATCAGCTCATTGTCTATGAATACCCTCTGTAGTTTTGAAGAAACGTTAAATAAAGAATTACAATTACAATAAGCTCATTGTCTATGAATAGTCTCTGAAGTTTTAAAGAAACGTTAATAAAAGAATTACAATTACAATTACAATCAGCTCATTGTCTATGAATACCCTCTGTAGTTTTGAAGAACGTTAAATAAAGAATTACAATTACAATAATCTCATTGTCTATGAATAGTCTCTGTAGTTTAAAAGGAACGTTAAATAAAGAATTACAATTACAATTACAATCAGCTCATTATCTATTAATACCCTCTGTAGTTTTAAAGAAACGTTAAATAAAGAATTACAATTACAATCAGCTCATTATCTATTAATACCCTCTGTAGTTTTAAAGAAACGTTAAATAAAGAATTACAATCTGCTCATTGTCTATGAATAGTCTCTGTAGTTTTTAAGAAACGTTAATTAAAGAATTACAATTACAATTAGAATAATCTCATTATCTATTAATACCCTCTGTAGTTTTAAAGAAACGTTAAATAAAGAATTACAATTACAATCAGCTCATTGTCTATGAATAGCCTCTGTAGTTTAAAAGGAACGTTAATTAAAGAATTACAATTACAATTACAATCAGCTCATTGTCTATGAATACCCTCTGTAGTTTTGAAGAACGTTAAATAAAGAATTACAATTACAATAATCTCATTGTCTATGAATAGTCTCTGTAGTTTAAAAGGAACGTTAAATAAAGAATTACAATTACAATTACAATCAGCTCATTGTCTATGAATACCCTCCGTAGTTTTGAAGAAACGTTAAATAAAGAATTACAATTACAATAAGCTCATTGTCTATGAATAGTCTCTGAAGTTTTAAAGAAACGTTAATTAAAGAATTACAATTACAATTACAATTAGCTCATTGTCTATGAATAGTCTCTGAAGTTTTAAAGAAACGTTAATTAAAGAATTACAATTACAATTACAATCAGCTCATTGTCTATGAATACCCTCTGTAGTTTTGAAGAACGTTAAATAAAGAATTACAATTACAATAATCTCATTGTCTATGAATAGTCTCTGTAGTTTAAAAGGAACGTTAAATAAAGAATTACAATTACAATTACAATCAGCTCATTCTCTATTAATACCCTCTGTAGTTTTAAAGAAACGTTAAATAAAGAATTACAATTACAATCAGCTCATTATCTATTAATACCCTCTGTAGTTTTAAAGAAACGTTAAATAAAGAATTACAATCTGCTCATTGTCTATGAATAGTCTCTGTAGTTTTTAAGAAACGTTAATTAAAGAATTACAATTACAATTAGAATAATCTCATTATCTATTAATACCCTCTGTAGTTTTAAAGAAACGTTAAATAAAGAATTACAATTACAATCTGCTCATTGTCTATGAATAGTCTCTGTAGTTTTAAAGAAACGTTAAATAAAGAATTACAATTACAATAAGCTCATTGTCTATGAATAGTCTCTGTAGTTTTAAAGAAACGTTAGTTAAAGAATTACAATTACAATCAGCTCATTGTCTATGAATACCCTCTGTAGTTTTGAAGAAACGTTAAACAAAGAATTACAATTACAATTACAATCAGCTCATTGTCTATGAGTAGTCTCTGTAGTTTTAAAGAAACGTTAATTAAAGAATTACAATTACAATTACAATAATCTCATTATCTATTAATTCCCTCTGTAGTTTTAAAGAAACGTTAATTAAAGAATTACAATTACAATTACAATAATCTCATTATCTATTAATACCCTCTGTAGTTTTAAAGAAACGTTAAATAAAGAATTACAATTACAATCAGCTCATTGTCTATGAATAGCCTCTGTAGTTCTGAAGAAATGTTAAATAAAGAATTACGATTACAATAATCCCATTGTCTCTGATTAGCGTCTGTAGTTTTTATGGAAAGTTAAATACGAAATCACAATATTACAATCTTCATCCGATTGTCTATGAATAGCCTCTTCTTATTTTAAAAGGAAAGTAAAATAAAGAACTACAATTTTATTACAGCCATCATATTTCATAGCCTATGAAGAGCCTCTGAATTTACCGTTAAATAAAAAATTATATTTACGAAAATTATCTCATCGGACGTGAATACAGTAGGACTAAATAACAATAGTAGTTATAGCATTAGGCACTTTAAATAAATAATTAAAATCGTTTAATATCGCTTCTACTGCTTAAAAAGGAACGCTGAAAGGAGAATTGCGATCACAATCACTATTTCATCATCTCAGTAGTTTGGAAGGGACGCTAGTTTTGGAATTACAGCTAAGGACATTTGCGGCGGGGAGCAGCCTTAAGGACTTTGCAGGGCATCTTAAGAGTGATGGTATCTCCTTCACGTGGACATTGTGATCGTGATAGGGAGGAGCCGAGAATGTCGTCACCCAGTCAAAAAGGCAGGATTCGGTCTCCCCAGTGTTTTATGTCTTCAATCCTCGTCGTCGAGTTAATCATGGCGTGTCTCCCCCCCCCCCTGGTATGCTAATCCCCATTCGTGATAATAATCGTTCTGGCCCTTCGCCTCAAGGAACTCGGGAAATCGAGATTTTGTACTTCTTGCACTTCCAAAATCCCCCTAATACTAGCTGAGGTATTAAGGGAGAAGTAGAGGAAAGGAATAAAAAGGTAAGAGTCTGTAAAAGAGACACTATGAAAAGAACGAGGCAATAGAACAGTGGGCTACAGAAACTAAAAGACTAGACGAAAGAAGGCGTTAGAGATGAAGGCACGAAATAAATTAACTGAAATGAAGATAAAAATGATAAAGAAATTAAGAGACTGAGAAAAATTGGGGGCTGAAGAGAATAAAGAAGCATATAAGGATACAGAAATACATGTATAATAAAAGAAACAAAGAAATAAAAAAAGAAAGATAGACAATTTAAAAAGAAACAAAGAAGGGGAGAGACAAATGGACATGAAACTATGAAGGATTATATTATATTATATTATATTATATTATATTCATTTAGTGTTTTGCCTAAGGGCAGGCCTTTCACTGCAAACCCAGCTTTTCCCAATGTTTCCTATTTTCTACCTTCTTCTTTGTCTCCTCATATGATCCATATAATCCATATATCTTCATGTCGTCTATCATCTGATATCTTCTTCTGCCTTGAACTCTTCTCCCGTCCACCATTCCTTCCAGTGCATCCTTCACTACTGTACTCCAACCATGAGAAAGTCTCCAGGGAATGAAACGAAGCGGGGTGATGCTGTGAATGAATGTTGATGTCATAAGATGTCATAAGGTCACACACGTGGCTACTCGTATCTCTATTGGCTATCTCTCAAAGCACAAACCATAACACTGATATAAACATTTTTATACTACCCCAGTTACAAAATTAGATCACGGTTAATCTCCTGGTCTTTTAATCCCTCCATACAGGAAATAACATATGCAGGAGAGCGCATGATTTTTAAACTGACGTTATAACTCTAATATTATCTATCTACTTCGCTCCAATGGATGACGCAATAGTAAGCACATTCCTTTCACGGTTCATCTCCTGGTTGGAGAACAGCAGTTTCTTCTCAGCCAGTGACTCAACCAATTTCTTTTCCTCTTCCTGATCATTTTCAGCATCATTCTTTCTTCACCAACTCTTTCCAACACAGTTACATTTCTTACTCTGTCTGTCCAATTCACACGTTCTATTCTTCTCCATATCCACATTTCAAATGCTTCTATTCGCTTTTCTTTACTTCGTCGTAATATCCATGTTTCTGCCCCATAAATGCCACACTTCATACAAAGCACTTCACTAGTCTCTTCCTTAGTTCTTTTTCCAGAGGTCCGCAGAAGATGCTCCTTTTTATATTAAAAGCTTCCTTTGCCATTGCTATCCTCCTTTTCACTTCCTGGCAGCAGCTCATGTTACTACTTAAAGTACACCCCAAGTATTTGAAGCTGTCCACTTGTTCTGCTGCCTCATTTAGAATTCGCAAGTTTATCTTCTGTATTTTTCTTTCTATGACCATGCTCTTCTTCTTATTTGCCTTTATCTTCATTCCATACTGCTCACAGTTGTCATTTAGTTCCAGTAGCATATTCTTTAGTATCATTTCCTCTTCTGCTAACAATGCTATATCATCATAAAATTTTATGCACTTTATTCTTCTTCCTCCTACTATCACTCCTCCCATGCTCTGAACACAGTTCTTCACTAAATCATCCAAGTAGATGTTGAACAGGTTAGGTGACAAAGGACATTCTTGAGTATGAAGGATTATATGAGCTGTTCAGCGCAAAAGTGGTGTAAGTCAAAATTGGGTAATGAGGTTTAAAGTAAAAATTCTGTAAAATACAGCGCAAAGTAGCAATTAATATGTCCTTCTTGCTATCCACTGACTATTAATAGTTTAAATAAATTTAATATTAATTGCTACTTTGCGCTGTATTTTACAGAATGTTTACTTTAACCCTCATTACCCATTTTTGACTTACACCACTTCTGCTCTGAAAGCCTCATATTATATTATATTATATTATATTATATTATATTATATTATATTATATTATATTATATTATATTATACAAAGGTACGGTACCTATAATGTAAAATTTAAAGAACTTTTAGATGATAGTACAAGAATTAGTTTTTAAATCAGGTTAACCGTTATGGAACCGAAATATGTTTTCTGTCCACATAAGCCTACTTATAAAACTGGACGATGCGACGTCGTAATTTTTTCAGACACAAATCCTTCTGTGCGTTTCTTGAGGAATTAATCTCGCTTCGAGAGAAGCTTGATTAGGTATCTCGCATTTAAAAACAACAGCAATTGAACAATCTGTTGATGTAGCTAACGCATCTACGGAAATGGTTAAATCTATTTCCGGATGAAAAGGGGAAATCAAAGCGTCCAGTTGCACTCAAAAGCCTTTGATGGAGCTGTCCCGTGTTGCAACGAATTTAGTCACTGCAGCGATATTGTTTTATTCAGCTTTATTCCGATTGTAGCTAAACTTTTTTTTTTTACAAAAAGCTGTTTCAGTCTATAACTAGAACATAATATTGTGCGTTCAGCCATTAACCTGAACTGTATTTGACAATGTGGTTCCACTTAATAGTTAAGTGAACATATTTTCATGTAATGATTTTATTTTAGCAAATGGCGAATAATAACGGAGCTTTAACCAAGAGCACAATAAGTAACTGTAATTACGGGCAAATCAGCCATTCCGGGCAGACTGAAAATGTTAATGAACAAGTCTTTTTCAGGAATTTATTATCAGTGTAAGACTCTATATTTCATCATTATCATCATCCTCCACGAATTAGGCCTCTTTGACCTATTTTGGCCCCATCTAGCAGTCTTCTAAAAGGTCTTCCTGGTCGACGATGTCCTCTAGGTTTATACTACATCATAATTTCTTGTATTTTCCATTCTTCTTACATGATCTAGCCAATTTAATTTGTATCTGTTGGTTTTTTCTTCTACTGACTCTACTTCTAATTGTTCTAAAATTTCTTCATTCCTTTTTCGGTCTAAAAGAGTATATCCTGCTGTCCTCCTGAAAAATTTCATTTCCGTTGCTTTGATTTTGTTCATGTCTTTTTTCTTTAATGTCCAAATCTCGCTTCCGTATAAAAGGGAGGGTAATGCTAGTGTATTATATATTGTTATTCTTGTAGATTTTTGTACTAATTTAGCTTTTAATATATTGTTTATTATTCCTAGAATTTGTGTAAATTTGGTAATTTTCTTGTTCACATCTTTTTCATTTTGATAAGATATTTCACAACCCAGATAATTGAAATTTTGTACTTGTTAGAGGCATTGGTCATTGTGTATTATCTTACTTCTGACTGGGTCTTGTCCTAAAAATGCCATTACTTTTGATTTTTGTGCTGAAATTTCCATCCCAAAAACTTTTAATATTTTATTTAATGCATAATTATAATTCTCTTTGTAAATTATCCTCTGAATTGGAAATTATGGCTTGATCATCGGCATAGAGTAAGGTATTTAATGTTAGAGCACTGATGTGTAGATTTGGTTCAATTTTTAAATAATTTCATTTATATAAATATTAAATAAAGTTGTTGATAGCGGACAACCTTGTCAAACTCCATTATTAACTAATTTTCTTTCGGATATACAGTTATTTATTTTGACACTTATTTTGCTGTCTGCGTAGATTTCTATTATATTTTGTAATAGCAAATTTGGAATATTTTTATCTTGTAATATATCGAATAAAAGGTCTCTTCGGACTTTATCGAAAGCTTTCACAAAATCAGTAAAAGCTATATGGGTTTCTACATTAAATTCTCTTCTTTTTTCTAAATTTAAATACTGTATTCTAATGCTTTACTTGCCCACATTTTTACATAGGACAGACAGGAAGATCCTTTCATACAAGATACAACGAACATATTAAAGCTATAACCAAACCTTACATTACATCAAATTACGCAGATCACATTATCGACAATAATCATGACTACAATAATATAGAAACAGATATGGAAATTTTACACATCACACCAAAAAGTTCACAGTTAAATATCCTAGAACAATACGAAATATATAAGAATACAATAGCACACCCACATTACATACTTAATACGCAACTACAGTTCAATACGCACACATTGTTTGACGTCATAGTACGTCATAGCATACAGACAACCAACCCCCACCATAGGAACAACACACCCCCACCCCTACCATCGACAACTGCACATCGCAGAGCCAAAATCAGCAGTGGTTCAAGAGACACTGAAGACGACGACAAATAGCGTCGAAACGGGCCGTCTGTCGAAGGTAAATACCTTTTTAACAATTTTAACACTTTTAACGTGTGACAGAGTAAATTTTATGTTTTTAAAAAAGACAATGTTTTACAAGTTTTATGGGCATTGAATCTAAGTGGTCTTGGCTAGGTAATAGGTACCGGTACTGTTTTGTTATCCTAAGTATGCAGCACTTACTTACAGAGAGATCAGCAGCTGTTAATGTATGTTTTTTAAGGAACTATTGTTGAAGAAATATTTTGAGAGTATGCACTGTTAATTCCAGAGCTTCAGGATCAAGGAACTTTTTACTCTGTACTATATTCTTTCTGCCATTTATTTTAAGTAGTTTGGGTTGATAACAATTAGTAATCTTACAGTTCAAGTGAATATTTTGACTTAGAAATGTCACAGTTGTTTTGAAACTGAAAAAATGAAGGACATTAACTAATCTGTAACTTCCGTGACAAAATGTTTGTAACGTCCTTGTCTTCTTCGATTCACTTACATTCTTCCTTATTAAGCTAGCGCTGGTAACTAGGCGAGTACGTTAAAGCATAGCAACACACCCTGCCGGTATAGATGAATTAAAGCTAACGAAGAGCCTGAATAAATTAATTTTTTAATCAGTAAATCTTAATGTATTCATACCTCACGTTTCTTCGGT
The DNA here is from genome assembly GCF_040183065.1 of Periplaneta americana. NCBI lineage: Eukaryota > Metazoa > Arthropoda > Insecta > Blattodea > Blattidae > Periplaneta > Periplaneta americana. Next base: position 167,405,874 of record NC_091128.1, read on the forward strand.
TCCATTCTGAAATTCCATTCAATATATTTTACCTTAAACTAAATTGATTAGACTAATTGGCACTAGGTAACTATTTGTGAATAAACGAATGTTTCTAGGAGAACTATAATTGTTTACATTACTTACTTACTCACTGGCTTTTAAGGAACCCGGAGGTTCATTGCCGCCCTCACATAAGCCCGCCATTGGTCCCTATCCTGTGCAAGATTAATCCAATCTCTATCATCATATCCCACCTCCCTCAAATACATTTTAATATTATATTCCCATCTACGTCTCGGCCTCCCCAAAGGTCTTTTTCCCTCCAGTCTCCCAACCAGGGACGTTGCTAGGAGGGTGCGAAAGGGTGCCCAAGCACCCCATAACAAATCGGAGCACCCCTTTCCGCACCCCAAAGGGAAATTTATTAACAAAATACTAGGCATAAATTATTTTGAAGAAAAAATACAAACAAACAATTTCTTGGATGTGAAAAAACAACTACGTCCCATAGTGTATCGTAATGGATGTCATGAGCAATAGCAATAATAATAATAATAATAATAATAATAATAATAATAATAATAATAATAATAATAATAATAATAATAAATTAGTTCGATAAATTAAAATGTGTCTCAGTGAAACATACAGCAGAGTTCGTATAGGTCAGTTTCTATCTGATGCTTTTCCAATTCACTGCGGTCTAAAGCAGGGAGATGCACTATCACCTTTACTTTTTAACTTCGCTCTAGAATATGCCATTAGGAAAGTTCAGGATAACAGACAGGGTTTGGAATTGAACGGGTTACATCAGCTTCTTCTCTATGCGGATGACGTGAATATGTTAGGAGAAAATACACAAACGATTAGGGAAAACACGGAAATTTTACTTGAAGCAAGTAAAGCGATCGGTTTGGAAGTAAATCCCGAAAAGACAAAGTATATGTTTATGTCTCGTGACCAGAATATTGTACGAAATGGAAATATAAAAATTGGAGTTTTATCCTTCCAAGAGGTGGAAAAATTCAAATATCTTGGAGCAACAGTACCGAATATAAATGACACTAGGGAGGAAATTAAACGCAGAATAAATATGGGAAATGCCTGTTATTATTCGGTTGAGAAGCTCTTATCATCCAGTCTGCTGTCCAAAAATCTGAAAGTTAGAATTTATAAAACAGTTATATTACCGGTTCTTCTGTATGGTTGTGAAACTTGGACTCTCACTCTGAGAGAGGAACATAGGTTAAGGGTGTTTGAGAATAAGGTTCTTAGGAAAATATTTGGGGCTAAGAGGGATGAAGTTACAGGAGAATGGAGAAAGTCACACAACGCAGAACTGCACGCATTGTATTCTTCACCAGACATAATTAGGAACATTAAATCCAGACGTTTGAGATGGGCAGGGCATGTAGCACGTATGGGCGAATCCAGAAATGCATATAGAGTGTTAGTTGGGAGACCGGAGGGAAAAAGACCTTTAGGAAGGCCGAGACGTAGATGGGAGGATAATATTAAAATGGATTTGAGGGAGGTGGGAATATGATGATTGAGACTGGATTAATCTTGCACAGGATAGGGACCGATGGCGGGCTTATGTGAGGGCGGCAATGAACCTCCGGGTTCTTTAAAAGCCATTTGTAAGTAAGTAAATAATAATAATAATAATAATAATAATAATAATAATAATAATAATAATATTAAAAACAGATGTATAGTATGCGCGCAAGTGCATGAAAGAACATTTTGAATTTTTTATGTACCACATTTTTACAGCTCGCACTCCATCAGCACCCCACCCCCCCTTGCTCTGATCCTGGCGACGCCACTGGTCCCAACTAACATTCTATATTCATTTCTGAATTCGCCCATACGTGCTACATGCCCTGTCCATCTCAAACTTCTGGATTTAATGTTCCTAATTATGTCAGGTGAAGGATACAATTCGTGCAGCTCTGTGTTGTGTAACTCTCCATTCTCCTGTAACTTCATCCCTCTTAGCCCCAAATATTTTCCAAAGAACCTTATTCTCAAACACCCTTAATCTCTGTTCCTCTCTCAAAGTGTTAGTCCAAGTTTCACAACCATAAAGAACAACCGGTAATATAACTGTTTTATAAATTCAAACTTTCAGATTTTTTGACAGCAGACTGGATGACAAAAGCTTCTCAACCGAATAATAACAGGCATTTCCCATATTTATTCTGCGTTTAATTTCCTCCCGAGTGTCATTTATATTTGTTACTGTTGCTCCCAGGTATTTGAATTTTTCCACCTCTTCAAAAGATAAATTTCCAATTTTTATATTTCCATTTCGTACAGTATTCTCGTCACGAGACATAATCTTATACTTTACATTAGCTACTGAAAACTTTACTTTTGCTGTAGATTTCGCATTAACTGAGTTTAATGACATCAATTTGATAAATGACATAAAACTAACAAGCTCTTCAACAAATGCTACGAATTTCAAATGTAGATAAAATCTAAGGGTTAAAGTAGTACTTTAAGCATGCAAGCTGTCTCTCTCTCTCTCTCTCTCTCTCTCTCTCTCTATATATATATATATATATATATATATATATGTTACTTAATTTAAATTGTGTTTAAATAATTAAAATGCGATCATTTTGGTCCAGAGACACTCATTTGGTGCAATGATAATTCCTTTAACATGTTTCTTAATTGTTATTACATGCAACCATAGTTTAATGAACATTGACATCATTTAGATTTAATGTGTATACTTTATTTTACTTGTTATAGGTTTCCATTGAATTATAATAATAATAATAATAATAATAATAATAATAATAATAATAATAATAATAATAATAATAATAATAATGATTTATTTTAGCTGGCAGAGTTAAGGCCGTAAGGCCTTCTCTTCCACTCAACCAGCAAAAAGTGTATATACATATGCATGAACTTACAAAGAATCCAACAATTTGATTTAGATGAGAGTTACATGTATACAAGAGTTATTTACGAATTAAACAACAAAATACTATGAACTATTAATTAAACACTGAAATAAACTGTGTAGCAGAATTAAACTAAAATACATAGAATGTTAATATATTTCAAATGATATTAGATAATAGAAAGAGGTTATTACGAGACAATTAAAATACAGCACAATCAGGATGATGTCTAAAGAAAAAAGTAACAATGTAGTCAGTGATAGTTTAAATCAGTATGATTGGAGTGAAATGCTAATAAGGTTATCTTTTAAGCTGTTCTTAAAGGTGTTTATTGTCTTGCAGCCCCTAATACTTTGTGACAAGGAATTCCATTGACGCGAGGTGGATATTGTAAAAGATGATGAATAACAAGATGTTCTATGAAGAGGTATACTTAGCGTGCCACAGATAAGTGATCTGGTATTTACGTCGTGGTTAGAGTATAGATAAGAGAAACGAGACGAAAGGTAATTTGGTGTTGAAGTGTGCAGAATTCGAAAGAGTAAAGACAAAGAGTGTAAAGTTCTACGTTCTTTAAGTCGGAGCCACGAGAGACTTGCGAAGGACGGTGATATGTGATCATACCGTCGGATGTTGCACACGTATCTGACGCACATATTCTGAGCTCGCTGTAACTTGACTGACAATTCAGAACTTAGGTCACTTAACAAAACGTCACAATAATCGAAGTGCGGCGTTACTAAGGTTTGCACTAGGGTAAGTTTTAGTTGCTGGGGCAAGAAGTTTCTCAAGCGACTCAAACAGTGAATGGAGGAACAGATTTTTTTTATCGTTTCTTTAAGTTGAAAATTCCAACTTAGATTATTATCAAAAAAGAAGCCAAGATTTTTTACGACAGATGAATAAGGGATTAGCGTGTTGTTAAGGGTAACAACTGAAAGATTACTGTTATTAAGGGAGTTAACTAAACGCTTATGTCCAATAATTATGGCTTGAGTCTTACTTGGATTAAGTGCGAGTCCGAAATTGGCCGCCCAAGTGGAGACAGTGGCTAGGTCACAATTTAACTTGTCAATCGATTCATTGATCGTATTGGGTCTGGAATGTATGTAAAGTTGTAGGTCGTCGGCATAGAGGTGATATCGGCAATACTGTAAGTTCTTTGATACGTCATTAATGTAGATAGAGAAAAGTAGTGGTCCTAATACGGAGCCCTGCGGCACTCCCGCTTTTGTGCATCTCCATTGGGAGAATTGATTATCAAGTGAAACACATTGTTGGCGGTCACGTAGGTAGGAGTCCATCCAGCTCAATTATGGTAATAACTTAATTTTAACTCTTGTTTTCTACGTATTCAGTAAATGGCGCTTGGCCCACTATGGTTCTGAACCCTTCAAATAACTTAAATAACTTATATTATATTATATTATATTATATTATATTATATTATATTATATTATATTATATTATATTACATTATATAAAAATGTGATGATAACGGATGTACACCGATAAGCAAGTTTTTAATTTGTTATGGGGGCTCTTGAATCTCAGGAGGAACAAATTTTATTTTACAACAGGCTCTGCTTGGCTCATTACCCAAATTTTTTGCATTGCATTTAACGCATATGTATTTTATGTATTTTAACTCGATTCAATTGAGCATAGTTAAAATTTGGATTATAAAATAATGAAATGCTAAGCTAACGTATTATTACTGCATACTAAATCAATACACTCTCGTTGTTCGTTAATTCTCTGAGATAAACATTATTTTAAGAAATACAGGAAACAAATACACAGAATAGCCTATCAAATTTTCTGTGCATAAGAAGCTATTTTAATCTTACCTGTCCTCAATTCACTCAGAAGTTACTGTAATAACATTATAGCATTATGTCCATACAGAGAAACTGCACTTTCCAGTGGTGAAATAATAATTAATTATACAAATCGGTTAATTTAGCTTCCGATATTACTTCATACAAACACAGAAACATTTTCTGTAGGCTATGATTCATAGCTTTCGATTGTTGTTGACCAAGGCCCCTTATAGACGAAGTAATTTGTTTATTTCATTACACGGCCTTAGATGGCAGTTATTTTAATTTTAAAACTCATTTATCTCATTAAATATCAGTCCTATCAAAATTTATCAAAGAATAAAACTTATCGGAAATAATTTTCAAAGAAATGTTTGTTATGTAACATTTTTCATAAAAATCAATAATAAGCGAGATATTCCGATTTATTTAATTCAGGCCCCCTTATAACCCCCCTTTTAAATAATGTATTTTGAACGCCACATAGCCTAAAATCTAAGTTACAACGAACTTAATTTATATTCCAATTTTCATCGAAATCCGTTCAGCCATTATCGCGTGAAAAGGTAACAAACATACAGACAGACATACAAACAAAAATTTCAAAAAAGCGGTTTTCGGTTTCAGGGTGGTTAATTATATACGTTAGGACCAATTATTTTTGGAAAATCGAAAATTACCAGAAAAATTTCGGCTACAGATTTATTATTAGTATAGATTTCCTTTATTTTAGTGTGTAGTTTCATCAAACAAATGCCTGAACTTCCAGCCTGTCGATGATGATGATTCTGTACACCGATAGGCATTCCTAACTAAAATTCACGGCAGAAACTGCACTAATCCAGGAGACTCCCGCGTTACTGCACTGAATGAAGCACGGACAGGATGTGGCGTAACCACGCGGTCAGCAAATGTGGAATTGAGGGGGGGGGGGAGTGGAGGGTACATTGTGCGATTGTCCTCCTCCCACGTTTTAAGTAAAGAAATCCCCCACATCACTCAGCGTGTCGTTGGCACAATCCCCATTCTTCCACTGCGGTAAGAAAGAACCTTCTGGAATAAATCAGCCATCTTAATGTGGCGGAACAATAACTCAAGTCTGTGATTACAATCTTTTGCTGTTACCAAAGGGCGACCTCTGACCTCACAGTAGCTAGCGGCCCCTGGACATCGTAGTAATTCCTTCAGGAATTTCGTTTGAAGAAATGTTTAATTCCATTTTACTACATGAAGATTATATGTCGCATATGTTACTCTATTTAATAGGATTTTCACACTTTATCCTTGCATTATAAATTGTGTGTGAAATAATACAAACACAATGGAGACTAAGGCCCATATGGATAGTCAATGCTAAGCTATTCCCAAGACTTTCCGAAGACAAGAATAAGCCAGACCATCCTGTGTTGGTCTTGAAACAATCATGAGAGTGTGCTGTGAATATTCGCTTCGAAGGCGAATGTTTGCATATATTTAAGTCGTCATTGCTGATGAAGTGATCACGATCTGCTGCCAGGAAGTCAAAAGTGGGATAGCAATAGCAAAGGAAGCTCTTAAGGGCAGTTGGTCGTTGTCGCATGCAAAATAATGGTAAAAACATCAATTTTCAAGCAGTCATAAATATAGTAGGCCTACTATTTATCAGAGCTCTTTCACTTTTAGTGATGTGTGTATACATATTAAGCTTTATAATGAAAAAAAAAAATAGTTACTTTAGAGTAAATCTTTACCCTTAAATTAATTTTTTAATTTAAACATATTTTTATATAAATTTATATGCCTGTGATTAGGTACACTCTATACACTTATCATAGATCACATTGAATTGAAATTTTGGCCACTTACTGCTAATAGATACTAAAACATACCCTACTAAAATGATTTTTATATAGCCTATGTATATATAATATTATGGGCATATAGCTTATACCAATCGCCACCATCAATAAATAAATAAAAATGACGATGAAGATTGGTATATTCAGACTCCTATGCCCATAATATTGCAGATATATTAATAATTTTGGTAGGGTGTGTTTTACTATCTATTAGCAGTAAGTGGCTAAAATTGCAATTCAATGTGTGCTATAATAAGTTAATAGAGTGTACTTACGTACACAGACATGTAGTGTATTTATAAAAAAATGTTTAAATTAAAAATTATTTTATCGGTAAAGATTTACTCTAGAGTAATCATTCTTTTTTATTTTGAAGTTTAAAGTGTATACATATATCACTAAAAATGAAAGAGCTCTGATAAATAGTATTAAGCTTGAAGATATGCTATTTTTACCATTACTTTGCATGCGATAACAACCAACTCCCCTTAATAGAAAAAGGAGAACCTTCTGCGGACCTCTGGAAAAATAATTAAAGAAGACATTAGTAAAGTGCTTTGTGTGGAGTGTAGCATTGTATTAGGCAGACGACGAAGTGAAGAGAAACGAGTAGAAGCATTTGAAATGTGGGTATGGATAAGAATGGAGCGTGTGAAATGGACAGACAGAATAAGAAATGAAGCTATGCTAGAAAGAGTGGGTGAAAAAAGAATGATGCTGAAAGTGATCAGAAAAAAGAAAAGAAATTGGTTGGATCACTGGCTGAGAAGAAACTGCCTTCTGAGGAATGGTCAAAAGTGGGATAGCAATAGCAAAGGAAGCTCTTAATAGAAAAAGGAGAACTTTCTGCGGACCTCTGGAAAAATAACTAAAGAAGACATTAGTAAAGTGCTTTGTGTGGAGTGTAGCATTGTATTAGGCAGACGACGAAGTGAAGAGAAACGAGTAGAAGCATTTGAAATGTGGGTATGGATAAGAATGGAGCGTGTGAAATGGACAGATAGAATAAGAAATGAAGCTATGCTAGAAAGAGTGGGTGAAAAAAGAATGATGCTGAAACTGATCAGAAAAAAGAAAAGAAATTGGTTGGATCACTGGCTGAGAAGAAACTGCCTTCTGAGGAATGGTGAACGGGAGAAAGGTTTGGGGCAGAAGAAGATATGAGAAGATATACGACATTAAGGCCCGGTTTCTTAAACCTTTGTTAAATTATAACAGTGTGTTATTCCATTTTAACTGTAAACTTAACAGTTGAAGCATTTCTTCAACTACTGTTAGTACTAACAGGCTGTTAGAACCTATGTTAATTTAACTGCCCAATTTCATGCAGTTAAATCATTTAACTCTCTGTTAGCATAGAAGTATCCACTATGGCTGGTGCGTTAGATGCTGGACTTACATATCTGGATTATTTAGAAAATGATATCCATGAATACTTAAACAGAGGGGATGATTTCTTTGATTTGACAGACCAGAAGTTCATACAAAGGTATGGGCTATTTTCTGCCAAGCCTCACTTTTCGCTTTCAATGTAGTTCCGTCTGTTTGTTTGTTTATTCTCATTATTTGGTTTATACTACCAAATAATTTCCAGCAGGAGGTTTCTTTCGAACGAAGAGAAATTAGTCCCAAGATTTGTTTTTGTTTCAGTCTTTTCCATTTCATAACAGCAATACCAATACGCCGCTCCACGCTATTGTGATACAGACGAGGAAAGAAGCAGAAATCAAACCTGAGAGAATAGAAAGACTTCTATTTTCTCTGAATCAAACAACGGAAACAAGAGAGAATCGCAATTATCAGAGTTTAGAAAACAGAAGTGAGCCTATACTTGGATATAGGTTATGGTTAAACTCCAGAATCTCTGGTTCTAACAGAGAGTTAACAAACATAATGTTAAAATGTGAAATGTAAAGTAGAAGAAACGCAATATTTTTAACAGCAATTCATACTTTTAACTTACAGTTAATTAACGCTATGTTAGGTGCATTTTAACAAACGTTGAAGAAGTGAGCCTATACTTGGTTATAGGTTATGGTTAAACTCCAGAATCTCTGGTCCTAACAGAGAGTTAACAAACAGAATGTTAAAATGCGAAATGTAAAGTAGAAGAAACGCAATATTTTTAACAGCAATTCATACTTTTAACTTACAGTTAATTAACGCTATGTTAGGTGCATTTTAACAAATGTTGAAGAAACCGGGCCTAAGATATATTGGAGATTGGAGAATGGTGAGTTTGCAGTGACAGATTTGCCCCGTCCACGTACTACAGGCACAGTTGTTTACAGTGAAATTTAAAGCATATTACAGATTGTGTTAAATTGAAGGAAATCTCTTGTAATACGAGTGTATTTTTAGGTAGTCCATAATTTAGATTTACAGCACATCCGCTCTGTTTCAGCACTTGTGGGCTTCTTGTCCTGCAGCCGCGATCTCCTTGCGATGTAACGAACATTAATGTGATTGGAATCGCGTTCTCCCTGGCGTCACAAAAACATAGCTAGTTAATTGTCCATATCAATTTAATAAATGTGTATGCACAAATATCCTTCTCTGCACCCCCACCTCCAGCTGTATTCGAAATCAATATTTAATCCTGATTATTTTCCGGTCTAAAAACATACAGATTGTTTGACGTCCATTAAATTGATTGTGGGGCTTTTTTCATTATATGTACTAGCGAACAACGAGCCCTAATTGGAATTTCAGCAATCCGGATAGACTAGCGTTTGGAAACAAACATTAATTAATTTAGTTGATTGATTATACTGATTTGGTGGCGATGTTGTCTCGACAATACCAATTGCCACTACGCAACGCCATTCCATTTTTTTTAGGGACAGGGACGGAGAGAGCGGGGGGTTATTGTGATTGCTCTGGGAGCCGAGGATGGATCCGAAGGACTGTTACATATGTTGGATTAGCAAAGTGTATCTGGGATTGTTTGGATTCTTGATACCTGCCCGAGGGAGGGCCAATGCAATGACTACAAACAGTAAAATGTTACTCCATGTTTTTTCAGCGTTGTCTGATGACTCAGGACCGGCTGCGTTAACGATCAACAATAATCCACGTCAGCTACATTTCTGGGAGTCCAACCGGCCAAAGAGCTTACTGCACACTTCTGAACGCCACATCGGACATCAACATTCAGAAACATTTCACATTAACATTATTATTATTATTACTTACTTACTTACAAATGGCTTTTAAGGAACCCGAAGGTTCATTGCCGCCCTCACATAAGCCCGCCAGCAGTCCCTATCCTGTGCAAGATTAATCCAGTCTCTATCATCATACCCCACCTCCCTCAAATCCATTTTAATATTATCCTCCCATCTACGTCTCGGCCTCCCCAAAGGTCTTTTTCCCTCCGGTCTCAACTAACAGTCTATATGCATTTCTGGATTCGCCCATACGTGCTACATGCCCTGCCCATTTCAAACGTCTGGATTTAATGTTCCTAATTATGTCAGGTGAAGAATACAATGCGTGCAGTTCTGTGTTGTGTAACTTTCTCCATTCTCCTGTAACTTCATCCCGCTTAGCCCCAAATATTTTCCTAAGCACCTTATTCTCAAACACCCTTAACCTATGTTCCTCTCTCAGAGTGAGAGTCCAAGTTTCACAACCATACAGAACAACCGGTAATATAACTGTTTTATAAATTCTAATTTTCAGATTTATTATTATTATTATTATTATTATTATTATTATTATTATTATTATTATTATTATTATTATTATTGAATCCAAAACTTACGTAATAATCATTTTCAAGGAAAACCTCTACACTA